>NC_136495.1:136128901-136253901 GCF_053919585.1 Euprymna scolopes
TGAGGTGGTTGACTATTTCTCTATTTAATATGGATTCCAACGACTTACTCATGGCACAAAGGAGGCTTATTGGTATGTACTGAGAGGAAGACAAATTGCCACCTGAATTCTTAAATACAGGCATACTGATGAGTTTTTCCACGGTGTTGGAAAAACTTCTCCTTAAGGCAAAGCTTAAACAGTTTCGTAAGTATGGGAGCAAGTTCTGGTTTAAGCTTTTTTAACACTATAATTGGGAGTCCGTCAGGGTCAGTTGATTTACTGGAATCAAGGTTCTTGCACAGATATGTATGTGTTACCTAGCGTGTTCTGTGTTATAGGATGAACTATGGGGAGTTGATGGCCTTTGTCGCATAGGGTTAATTAGCTGCAAGTTATTGGCAAATAGTTTGGCCTTGTCTGAAGCTGACGAGATTACCTCTGGTCCATTGATAATGGTTGGGGCAGAACGCACACTTCTGTTCAGAATCCTATTTGTTATTTGCAGAAACTGGTGGAAACCAAGCCGCTGATAAGCTACTTCGGATTTAACAGACTGAGCATATAGTTTTGTTGAATTTGCAGTTGCAGCTTTAGTCTCAGTGCATCTATTACGTTGGTAGCTATGGAAAAAATGATTTCTATGCGGGATGGCAGCATCACATTCTGGGGAGAACCATTACTGGCTTGTAGGTTGTTGTTGAAATTTTTTAGATGGTATGAATCGGTCTATGTCTACAATAAACGATTTTGTCAGGTCTTATACTATAGAGGGCACACCCTTTTTAAACACGGTATGCAGAGGTAGATCAGATATAAATGTACGGAAGCTATCCCAGTCAGCCATGGCGTATCGATATACAGTATGGTGGAGGGGTACGTCTGCAGACTTATTACATTTCATTTTTATCTGAACTGATACGACGGAGTGGTTGAAGTAGAAAGAATGGAACATAAACATAGCTCAGCGGAAGTTGAGATACAAAGGTCTAGGAGGCTTGCATAATGGCCTGTAGTATCGGGCACATGGGTGGGCTTGCGAACAATCTTAGTGAGGTCATAAGCAATGGAAAAATTATGACAGAACCTCCCCTTACTGTCCATTTTATTTGAATGGATCAGCGATTCAATGTTATGGATGTTGAAGTCAAAACAGGTGTGGCTATTAGCCGAGGGATATGCAGACAGGATATGGTCTATTTTCTCAGATATGCTCTTAAAGGTAGTAACTGCGCTGTTATTGGGCCGATAGAGGGCAGATATAAATACCGTGGTGTACGCAAGTGCAACCCGGAAGCACATATAAGGTAAATTAGGATTTTCTCTAGAGATATTCCTGCCACATGGGAAGTAATCTTTAATGTAGGTACATATTCCATGCCCATGGCGATTTTGGGGGTCAGATTTAGATGTTAAGTTAGAGTATCCGTTAATTATGAACTCATCTAGGGAAGTGGTCGTCCCTATTCTTGTTTCGCTTATAAAGAATATGCCCGGTTTCGTCTCCTATAATTGTGTTTCCATCTCCGGAAGGTTGGAACGTTGACCCCTGGTGTTGGAGAAATAGACATGATAGTAGGGGTCTACTTTGAAAGATGGTGTTCTTGGTTTATTCGAGTTTTTTTTTTCTAGAGATGTTTCATGTTGAGGTTTTGGGATTTATGGAACAGGTCGGCATACTTAGTGAGCGCAAGATATAGAGGGAAAGTAAGAGAAAAAAAGATAGGCCATTTTTTGTAGCACATGGAAAGGTAAAACGTTTACAATTACCCACTAGTATGACATCGAGAGGCCCCACGAGAGACTACTGCATTGTCCAGACTCCAATCAGCAAATGGCAATACAGCAGTACCAGTACTTTGCGCTTGCTGATAGGACAGTCTTCTTAGTCGTTAATCCAAGGTAGGAGTCCCTGACTATCAGTCGGATAACGTCAGCCCAGACGAAACCTCCACCATCCTTATTAGTGACATGACCACAAGAATAGACATAGAGACAGAAAAAATTCCGACATCTCAGACTACTGTTACCCAAGTACTACCGACCTTTAAACAGTTTTTGCTTAACCCTTTGTCAGAAAAAATAACTCATTTGAATAAAAAAAGAAGAAACGAGAGTTACTGAAGCTGCCAATAACACATCCACTGTATTATCTACTCTCCATTAAAAATGGGGCGGTTTACAATGGACTTGTTAATATCTACTTAGTACAAGTCCGGTGCTCATTTATCAATTCAGGACGCTTTGGAAGATAATATCCCCTCCCATATTAATGTGTGGATGTTTGTTGCGTTACCTCTCTCGAGTTTAAATTATTCGAGCTTTAACTGATAATTAAAATCCAATAATGAACTTTTATTAATTTGTGAGGTCCGCTTAATATTAATTTACATTTGACTTTAGATAATTATACAAGGGTTTAATTTGGGAGATTCTCGTTTTCATAGGTGACTTGTTTTCTTTCCTTTTTACATGTAACAAGACAATATTGGTAAACAGCATATTTGACAAAGATTTCAGAATCAAAAAAAAAAAGAAAGACAAGATAGGTAAAATTTAGTTACGAGTTGTTAAGTCAAAGCTGTAATAAGAAATCGGTTAGCGATAATAAGCACGAATTAGGTTCAAAAGTTAGATAGACACATTTTTTAACCTTAGCTTAAGAATCTGGAAACAGCGACCTATCCCTCTTAAGATCATATCGGAAGTGGGAAGCTGACAGACTTTTATTCTAGCTACATAAAGACGGTGGACGTTTTGTGTGTGTGTGTGTGGGTGTGTATGTGTGTGTGTGTGTGTGTGTGTTTGGAGGGGCAATGCTTTTATTATATTTTATTTTATTTCTTTTTCTATTTTTATTCTGGTTTATTTTTGCTTTATCTATCGGGCAGGATTCTACGAGCTTCACATAAAATTAAAATACAATAATGAACTTTTATTAATTCGTGAAGTCCGCTTAATATTAATTTACATTTGAGTTTAAGTTTTAGGTTAGGTCAAGGTTTTAATTTTATTATCCCGACCTTATCTTTTTACCTGCACCTTGAAATATACTGGATACCCTCCCCAGGTTGTAGACGATTGTCATGGCATTATTGCTACAGTGATGTGATAACCCTATACAAAGACTATGAGTTTGATTTTTGACCCTCACCTTGAAAAAGTTGTGCACTAACCCTTTGTGGGGGCCATTATAATGTTAGGTTTGGGCATCATCGGTCTACTGGTTTCGGCTGTAAGAGATTATATATATATATATATATATATATATATATATATATATATATATATATATATTCATACATATATATATATTATTATTATAATTATTATTGTTATTATTATTATTATTACTGATATTATTATTATTATTATTATTATTATTATTATTATTATTATCATAATCTACTTGCTGAACCCCCGTGCGCACAACATTAGCTACTACGTTTTACCTACAGAATTTCAGTGTAAAATATCCCGAAATGAACTTATTTACGGAACTTTTCAATGCAGTAATCGTTTTCAGCATACTTGAAAATCTATAAAAGTTGTAAGATTGAATTCAGCAAACATTTACCAAAACATCTATTTTCATATTTGCAAAAAACAAAGAAGACTATATACATCAGAAATTTAAAATTTATCTGATGTCTCTTTGGTCGAACTCTTTGTAAACAAAGAATTGTGACTCTTAAGGAAACAATTACCACGAGTCTACGAATATAAATTTTGCCGGCGCTATTGGATATGTCGCTGAGGGAGGTAGGTTGCATTTACGTTTTCGTACACTTCGTTTTCTTAAGAGTTCTTGTGAAGAAAATGAAACTCAATATTTACAGCAAAAGAAAAACAGAGGTTTAGGTTTGTCACTGAATTATCAGGAGATGTATGCATAAAAATAAAGGGTGAGTTGTAATATTTATTGCCGCTTGTAAAGAATTTTAAAATATTTCGTATTAAGCAGAAACAATATAATGTACTTAGCTCTCATGTCTAAAATAACAATGAATCTAAAATTAGTAAAATGCATCCGTTAGAGCCACTGCAATACTGTTATATATATATATATATATATATATATATATATATATATATATATATATATATATATATATATATATCGCTATAGACAACATATAATACAGCCATGACACACGTAATCTAAAATAAATACTTGTCGAAGTTATGTCTCCTCTGTAACGCCTCCAACATTCTACTTAATAACATCTAGGAAAAATGCGATTTCACCAAATCCCGAAAAAATTAGTTTTTTGCACATTATAACGAGGAAGGTTTTTCGATTAAAAAATATATCATGGTGATCTTTTTTTGGTAATAAGGTGTTCAGAGGATTTTTAAAACAGAAAGCGTTTAATTGGCCACACTGCCTCAAAAGCTAAGCACAGTGATTTGAGTGTTTTAACATTATATAATATAATATAGAATAATACAATGTATATGTGTGTTTGCGTGCGTGTGTTAGTGCGTCTATGTACGAACATCGATAATTATATGCATGTTAATGGTGTTGTTTTCTTTTTTTCACTAAAGTGTTTTATTCAGGCGTTACGCTTCTCTGTGATAAATAATGGAATTGACGATAATTAGTAAAAACAAAGTAATGATCGTTAGTGAAGGAAGTTAAGTAGAATCTACTTATTATAAAAGATTATTAACAAGGTTTTGTTTACGTTGGAACAGATCCAAAAGACGAATAGCTGGAAAGCAGCTCACCAAGAGGGCACATCTTTTGAAGCTTCTTTGTCGATGGACTAAGACTTCGATTGTGGCTAGACGAGTGCTTGTGTATGAAAGGTGTGCAGAGTGAAATCGGATTTAATTTCCTCTCCTATGAATGTAAAAGTAGGTAAAAAAATAGACACGCCAAGTCTCCTCCATGGGAAAGAGAGTTACAGGAGAGGAAACCTGCGTCATCTGATAATATTCCGAGCAAGATTTAGACTTTTTCAAGATTAAAGAAAATTCACAGAGCTTCAGCTAACTCTATACTGCAGCAGTACTCTATTTTAGGATATTTAGTATTTGTAATTATTGTCAATTGCAGTGTGGAACCATTGAGTGGTCTCGTTTGCGCACTGTTAAGCAGGAAGAGAAGGAATATTTTCCCATGGGCACCTCTGATAAGATCACTAATGGCTTCCCACTCATCCTTTTTATAAGATCTCGTTGTTTTGAGCACTGGCTCCACAGTTTTTGCTCTAGAGTTTAGAGTTATTTCAACCATTACCACTGCATTATCAGCGTTCCCGATTATAATATCTTTTTAAAGAATGGACTCTTGACACTCTATTACATATCGCTGTCTTTAGGGTGATGATGAAGTGGTCCCCTTTAATTAGGATTTCACTGAAACATGCATGCCCATATGTAACCGATAATATGCGTACAATATACTCGATCCTTACACACACACACACACACACACACACACACACACACACATATATATATATGTGTGTGTGTGTGTGTATGTGTGTGTGTATATATATGCGGGTGTGTATTTGTCTGCATAACGGATTTTTTTTTAATTACTGACTGGGAAATTTTGGACGACTTTAGAATGAAGAATTTCTACCCTTACATATGGTCACACAATCAAACATTTTTACGTTTCCATCAAATTTTTATCCGACTGTCTACAACATATTGCATTTACAACCGAGTCTGTAGCGTAATCGAAGATGTGATTAATTAATTAGAAAGAAAATGTCTGCAAATATCAATAAATTGAAGCCAGTAAATGTAATCAAGAGATTCTTCCTCGTAAAACCTACGATTTTTCTTCATGCCCCTGGAAAATCCAATATTTTTGTTTTCTAGTGCGCTTGTTCGACGTTTCTTCGATTTTATTATTTTGTTATCTTGCATTTGTGTTCTTTAAATATCTTACTTCTGTAAAATTATTGACTTTTCGATCAAATTTGAACGAATATATCTCTTCTATTTGCTTAGAATCTGTGTAATCGCAAAGGTAAATTTAGAATAGAATTTACTTCCGGCATTGACTACTGTTCGACATTTGATTTAAGACTTATTGTGTTTTTTACGTTTTTTTTCTGTAACACTATGAGGAAAAGAGTTCCACCCTTTCTAGACATGATGGTACGTTTTGTCTTTAGATACAGGCTGACCAAAAAAACGGGTCCGGGCTCTTATTAGACCCGGTTTCTTTATGGTTTGTACGAATGAAATGACACTTTTGTCATAACTAATTTATTATATTCAAAACATCACATCCAACTACTAGAGTCTTTGGCTTTTTTTGTCCGTTGATTGTAAAATGCTCAGAAAAACAACTGAATGTCTTCTGCCTTTTTTTTTGGGGGGGTCACACCGTATTTTATTGCAAGATTGTTGGTAATATTACTTACGGTGGAGATTACAAATGTTGAATAATTTTTTTTATGAATTACGTTTTTGGTGTAGAATTGGATTCCAATCTTTACATATTTTAATACTATATCAATGCTGAATTTTCATGTAGCAATCAATATGGAAATTATATGTTTTATGTATATAACGGCAATTCTAAATACTTTTCCTCAGAGTTAATAAAAGTTTGATGTTCCAATGATTTGTTAGAATTAAATAAAATTAATATTTGCAATAATTACATCCGTATGATATTTAGAGAAAATTGTGTTTTCGCGTGAAAATGTTCCAGTGACTCTAGCTGGCATTCATTAAATATTTCGGTAATAAATAACTAAATAAAAACATTGCCAACGACATAAACGAAATAATATACAGATGGTTAAACCGTTAGCTTAAATTTGGTTTAATTTTCACCGTAAGCGTATATCAGCTAATGTGAGATATCATTGTGAAAATGCATAAAACATTACATTGTAATACAACTACTCTCTAATGTTATGCACTTAAAACAACAACGGTAATAAATAGAAACAAAAATAAAGAAGAACTGGTGATCTAAGTACGTATTTGATAAATACAATTATTTCCTACTGGATTTAATGAAAATATTTGTAAACATGTAATTTTAAAATATGCAAATACACTGTTACATAGTTTACACTTAGAAACATATACATTATGTGGGTTCCGTATTTCACATAAAACCATAAACATTATTAAATTAGTAATATTTTCATGAACGCTGAAACATTATCCGCTAATTATCAAATGATATTATTTTAATTTAAGACGCTTTAGATTACAATAAATACAATAAAATATTTAATCTGAATAAAATTACTCAGCCGAACTATTATATATTTTAACAGAGTTTTGTCTCTGTCGGAGATGTATTATTTTTTACTTATGTTTATGTGTCGTCGTCGTCATCATCGTATTCATCATCATCATCATCATCATCATCATCATCATCATCATCATCATTGTCATAATCATCATCACCATCATCATCATCACCATCATCATCAGCAGCAGCAGCAGCCGCAGCAGCAGCGGCAACATCATCATCATCATCATCGTCATCGTCATCATCATCATCAGCATCATCAAAGAGACCAAGGTCTGCCCATTGCACCTATCGTTTCTGTCGGGCAATGGGCATAGTCTAAGATGTATAAAAACTATATGCTCGTTCATCTTTCATCCGTCTGTGCATCTCAGTATTTTAAAACTCTAACACATCAGAAACTAAAAGTCGCAGTTTGGCGCCAGAGCACTAATATGGTTAAATTTTTAGACGGCGGTTATTTCCGTAAGGTATTAGCCGTGTAAATTTATTTTCACTGACCTAACCGGGGAGGGGGGATTTTTTTTTTTAAAAAGCTATACATTTTGTAAATTCATCGAAAGGTTTTTGTTAATATTCAATCTTTAATCAGTTCACAGGAATGGCACGTTAGTAAAATTGAATGATACACTTTAGCTATAGTTTTCCTTTTTAGCTAATGGCATCAAAATATTTTTCTCTATTTTAAAGTCACGACTCTATAATATTATATAGTAAATCTGAAAAAAGTAGAAGATCATATTGTAGCACCTTTTACACAGTGCAAAGGCAGGCACTTCTTACTCACAAAACTAAAAATAACATTTATTAAGTGCATCTACCTAACTGTGTCTAATACATATTATTATTAATATTAAGTCCTTACGTCTATAATATGTAGCTGAACATTGTATTTTTTCTGCAGAACAAATACCATGCATGTTTGGTAATCTTGAACGAGGTGTAACATTAGATTTACTATCACCTATTACAAATCAAATAGAAGGTCCGAAATATATCAAATAAAACTAGTAAATATATTACAACTGTACAAATATGACTCAATTAGTAAAGTAATCACATTAAATACCAATTGAATTAAACGATTACAATCCTCGAATATTTTCTCATACTAATGATATATTAACTCTTACAAAATATCAATACGCCTATACCTGTTCGCAAAATGTATAAATATTATAATTAATTGTTAATAGATCATTGCTTTATCTAAGTATCTCATACAACTCAATCCGGATTCTTTCTGATATAAAAAAAATAATACGGGATATTATAGATTTAATTTACTAAATTAAGGTGCTATCGGCGTTTAAGCTGTCAGCATATTTTCTTGTTCGTTTTCTGTGGGGTCCGCTTGCTTATGTAGTGAAGTTTTTTTGTCAGTCGGGAAATGACGAAAGCGAGCGCGTTTGGGGAAGATTAAAAAAAATTTAGTTAGTAAAAAATTTAATTAGTAAAACGCTCAGATTTATGTACGTATGTACGTGACTTGTTTTGTATTTCTTTCTCTAATTTGAGATAATCAGGATTTTCCTCGGAAACGGAAATACAGTTTCTTCGCTTCCTGTATTTCTCACGAAAGAATTTACGTGATTAAAATAGGTATTAATTCCCAGAAAATATCACTTCGACACGAATAAAAAATAAATATGACGATAGATAATTTTTCGTAAAAAAGTCAAGAAAACAACACTCCAATGCTGTATATATATGATGTTTTTACGCAATATGTCATGTATGACTCATGTAATGGGGTTGAAAGTGTACAACGGTATGTTTCAGTCATCTTGGAAAATGTGTAATCATGTATTACTGAGTATTCTTGATTTATAAGAACTCATAAAATTATTATCACTTGCTGACTTTATAGAACACATTTTTATGGAAACTGAAACTAATTATATTGTTTAGTGAAGATAGAAACTGAGACGAAATGGTTCTCTAGTTGGCAGCTATAAAAAATCACACATATTTTCTTTATTACATTTTGCAATTATCGATTTTCTTCTCAGGAAAATTGAATCAATCAATCATGTAGACAGCACAAAAAGATATCGACAGGACTGCAATGATTATCCATTGGGTTTAAATCAAATTCGCATTTCGTAAAGCGAATGATTAGGTCTTTTGTACAACTCACATTGCCTCCAGATTAATGAAAAATCAGTTTTATTAAATTGATTGACATATCATAAGACAAGTTAATTCGAATACTGCAAATATTAAATCGATTTTTCGTATTTATAATCTAACCATTGATATAGAACGTCTGCTAAATAGCAGCAGTGATTGATAGTTTTCTTTTATGAATTACATCCTAATTTAATACCAGGAACGTTGAATTTTATACACTAATAATATGCCAATATTTTTACACCTCATATTGCGATCGTGTTTTTTTCTATCGGGCATGTTTTGTTAAATTTGTGTTGTTGCAAAGAAAACAAAATAGTACACAAAACCCCAGCTCACTGTAGCAGTCTCGTCCGTCAGTACTTTCAGTATAGTCGTTTTCACGTCTGTCCCATCTGCACTAGTGGCGTGTTTTATAAAAGAGACATTCCTCCAAATTTGCATGCTTGCATATGCGCGGGAGAGCACACGAGATTCTACGAGACTGCATTGACCCCTTTTCCTCATCATGACGCTCCGTCGGCAAAGTACACACTGAAGCCGTTTAATAGGTAAGCTGCGTTCCCACAGTTTGCACCCCAATCTCTCCCCTGATATACTCATCACAGAGAGGGCTGGGACGCGGTGTCCTTTATCTTCGGGTGCTTCTTCGGAGAAAGGGAACGGGGACTTTGTCCTCGCTCGTGCTTTCTTCCTCGGTTTACGGATTAGTGAACCTAAGGCTGTTAATCTCAGGATCGCCGTCCAACGAAGTCGGCGCAAACAAGAATGATGGTTCACTAGTCTCGGATCAAGTCCTGCGCTCATCGCTATTGAGATACCATCGAAGATCCTTGATATGATGGGGCAACCTGTACACTCGCACCGATTTCGGGCTGATTATCTCAGTAACACGCCCCGTTTCGTAGCGTTTGGTGCACTTGCTGGGGGCGACCTATACCCAGACGACATCCTTCTCTTTGATACTCTCTCCCTCCTCGTCTCTGACTCGGGTTGCGGGCCAGTCTCCACCCGTCTCACTCTGATATGGTATCTCTGTAGTGCTTTGCCTCCTGCGGTAAAGGGTCAAATGCCGTTCTTAGGGGTGACGTTATAACAATAGACCGCCTTAGGCACCGCCCACGCCTTCCCAGTTGCGATGGTCTTAACGGTTCTGTGGGTTCTCTTAATAATTCCATTCCTACATAAGCTCATGGCCGCATCGAAATTTCAGACGTATACCCCAGCCATCTTCGAACTGTTTGAACTGCCTCACTAACAAAGGCGGTGACATTGTCGGTCAGTATCTCAGCAGGGGGATCACGCGCAAAGAAGACACTTTCCACCTCATGGACAACGGCGGCCAAGTTCTGCCGGCAAAGAACTACGCGGGAGGGTGATACTCCGTCAGCCGATTCCGCAAGGACACTGATGGCTGGTCGCCTGACAACTTTCTTCAGGTCGAATCTTTCATCGTAAAAAATGTACACCGAAATAGCTAGTTGCTGCAAAGAAACAAAAGAGTACACAAAACCTCAGCTCACTGCAGCAGCGTCGTCCGTCGATACATTCCGTAGATTCGTTTTTCACGTTTGTTGCATCTGATCCACTGTGCTGTTTTTATAACAAACACATTGCTCCACATGTGCATATTTGCATATGTGCGCGAGCGCACATGACGTTCTGCGAGACTGCCTTGTCATATAAGGCCGCAGGAGGAATCTTAGCCCCTTTTAAGCATTATGGCGAAGCGCACACCAAGGCCGTTTAAGCGGTAAGCCTGTATATTATGCAGCTCAAATACCACAAAAAGCAACGCTTTCAATGTAACATCAAACACCATAATCAGCTCAGGAACCAACCCCTTGTGTTCAATCTGTATGTTATGCATCTCCTATAACAAGACAAGGTTAAAAACGGAGTCCTCAACCTGATAATCTAAGCTTCAGCCTCTGTCCCATCGATGAAAGGTTGCATTTCTCTGCCTGTTCTACAGGTACTTTAACGGTGGCTGCTCTGTCAAATTGCAAGAATTTTAACCCCTCAAGGTAAATACCCCCGACAATCCCAAAAACCAGCTAAATGCCAACCCTGCACAGTAGAGTACCCTAGATGTAGAAGAACCTTCTACTCCAGTAGTGCTTCCCCAGAACTGCTAGATGGTTGAATTCCCTTCCGCGTCACTGCTTCCCCAATTATACTGACATGCAGAAGTGCAAGTATAACGTGAACCGATCCTTGCTGCGAAACTCCCTACAAAGTACCCTTGTAGCTTATGTCCTTAATAGGAGTCCACTACATCAAAGTGGCAACGCTCCTTTTGGGGGTGAAAATGTAATAAAAACAAAAAAAAAATGCAATGCTTTAAATATATAAACGGTTGATTGGTGACATAAATCCTTAATTTGTTGATTAAATAATAGCTCTAAACGCACTTAATGTCTTCATACCTTGAATATTACGTTATTTTTCTTTCACATTATTTTCTATCAAACATTTTTTTCCGAGTAAATTTTGAAATAGAAAAATATTGATTCCTAATGTTTATTCGAAAATACTGCATTGCAAACATTAAAATGTGTGTTGCAAATGTCATCAGTATCTTGCTGATAATATTAGTTAAAACATCAATCCTACTTGTATAAAGATGAATAATATAAATCTCACCTGATATTTTTACATGGGGGTCACCACTTATTAACGCCCGAAGGCCTCTCAGGGATAAGGGTTAGTGCGTGTACAGTAATCAATGATATAGTTGTGTAGTAATCATTAGTATTTGTTTGTGTTAGAGTTTCTTACTTAAGGGGGCGGTTTGTAAGGAGTTTGTTTATGTTGGACTTGAAGACGCCCAAGTTGTAGTCAGGTGGGAAACAGGCAAGCGGCACAGAGTTCCACTGCTGTGCAGTTCAAACATAAAGCTTTGCTCATGGAATCTACTTTTGGATTTAGCCACAGATAAAGAGTGGGGGAAATTATTGACAGTAGTTTAAGCCAGACGGGTGTTTCTCGTGAAATATTGGTGAGGGGGGACAGGGGATTGGAGCTAAGACGAGCACCTGCCATGGAAATAACGATAAAACAAAGGCAGGCTCGCAACGTCTCTTCTGTGGGAGAGAGGTTGCAGGGAAGAGAAAAGGGTATCCCCCACTACACCAAGAAGTCTATTTTGTACTCTGTCAAGGCAGGATAGGCTGTTTTTAGCAGCTCCTGCCCAGATGTGGCAGCAGTACTCCATCCTTGGGCGTACTTGGCTTTTGCTTGTCTGATAAAATGTATGTCTGAATGTAAGTAAACCTCCATGTTTATATGTCTCGCCAAATCTTTAGACAGAGAACGAATTTTCACGACATCGGGTCTTAACGCAAAAATAATGAAAAATAGACTCTAAGCATTAATTCCTTCCCCCTCAACTATGTACTTTTTTATACGGACATTTTTGCAATTCGACATCTCATAAACACCGATTTCTCGACGGCCTGTGACGTCACAGCGGTATGACAATTTTTTTCGACCTCTTTTACCTCTGGCGAGTTACGGGTTCCTATGTTGTTGTTTTTTTTCGCTCGCAATGTTCCTTTTTTTTGTTGCATAAGTGTCCACTTTACACACCCCTCTACTTTCTCTTTCTACTTCGCGTCACGGGTTCGACCCTTCCTACCTATTACAACATTTTATTGGCCCAACGACGACATTCAAAGAGCGTGGCAATGCTGGGAACCTAGGCCAGTTTACATTTAAACATACCCGTACATTTGTTTGTTTTTCTTTTTTTTTCCTCCCATGATCCCGTTCCTTTCTGTATTTCTTTTGGCTTTTAAAACGCCCATATATATATATATATATATATATATATATATATATATATATATATATATATATATATATATATATATATATATATATTGTCTCGCCAGCGAAACAGTACTGTATGTGGATGACTATAGTGCTCCTCCTTGAGTTGAGCATATTGAGAAGTGAAACACGAATTCCCATTAGCATATAAGCGACGCTCTTTGTGTAAACAAATCGAGCGGAGGTATTTCGAACGATATCAAAACATCGTAAAACTCACTACTCGTTCAAGCAGCCGCCAATAGCGCAATGGTTAGGAGCCTTGACTACCGTATAAACGGGCGGGTTTCAATCCTGGCTTGAGGTAGTTGCCTGTCTAGCCGCACTGATGAGCTGTGAAACAGCGAAACAGTACTGTATGTTGATGACTATAGTGCTCCTCCTTGAGTTGAGCATATTGAGAAGTGAAACACGAATTACCATTAGCATATAAGCGACGCTCTTTGTGTAAACAAATCCAGCGGAGGTATTTCGAACGATATCAAAACATCGTTAAACTCACTACTCGTTCAAGCAGCCGCCAATAGCGTAATGGTTAGGAAACTTGACTGCCGTATAAACGTATATAGATATTTACCTGGCTTGAGGTAGTTGCCTATCTAGCCGCACTGATGAGCTGATGTTTTGATATCGTTCGAAATACCTCCGCTTTTTTTATACGTATATAGATATTTACCTGGCTTGAGGTAGTCGCCTATCTAGCCGCACTGATGAGCTGTGAAACAGCGAAACAGTACTGTATGTGGATGACTATATATATATATATATATATATATATATATATATATATATATATATATATATATATATATGGAAGTTTTGATAGCAAAAATCAATGTCGAAAGGACCGGAATCATAAGAGTAAAGAACAGAAAAACAAACAAGTATACGCGTATGTTTGAGTAGAGAAATGTCTAACTGTTTATTCATCTCTCATCCCTCAGCTCGTTGTATAATTATTTTGCAAACAAGTTGTTGTTATGTCCGGCGTAAATAGACCCCTTTGTGGCATTTTACTTTGATTAATTTCGGGATAAAACTTCCCTTTTCAACAAGAAAAAAATGTATATTCGAGATGGCAATGTGCCTTGTTTGAGGACAGAGATAAGGACCGGAGTAAGATGTGACTAGTAAAACTGTAGGTAGCTTAGGGTAATATTTTTATATCTATTTATTTATTTTTGTTATAAACAATTATTGAATATATATATATATATATATATACATATATTATAACCTTGTTTAATTTATTATTATTATTATTATTAGTAGTAGTAGTAGTAGTAGGTGTAGTAGTAGTAGTAGTAGTTATAAAACAGCGACACAGCTATTTTTTTTTAATATTGTATCGCAGTAAACTTCTAGTGGCATGTGCTGTAAGGGAGCTAACTGTGGTTAAATGTATTTAATATTTTCTTCTTATTATGTGTTTTTATATTAGTTCGTTATAAGTATTTTTGTTGTTGTTGTATATGTTTTTATTTTGTTCCTTTTTTATTATTTGTATTGGTGTTTAAGAGGACTTACTGGGTTAACTGGGATTAATTTCATGTATTTTCCCCCGTTTTTCTGGCTATAATATTCTTTTTTTTATACGTATATAGATATTTGTTTATTTTTATAGTGCGCCAGTAAACTCCGTGTAAATTATAGTAAAATCGAGATAACTCTGTTTAGTTTTATTTCTTTTAGCTTTTTTTTTAAATGTTAGTGACTTGTTATTAATATATTTTCATATATTATCCTGGTATGTGTTTTAATTTTCTATTTTTCTTGAGTTAGTGTTGGAGGGAGCTAACTGGGTTTTTATTTTATGTTTTTGTACATATTTATATATATACTTTGTGGATATAATATTCGTTCTTTGTGCTTGTATATTGGTATTTACTTTCTGCGTATTTTTACTTGTTAACTTCTTGTATTTCTTACTCGTTAACTTGATCTTGCCCATTAGTCCTTGACGTCTAGTACTAATTCACTTTCGTGTATCCATTCCTTTTTTTCTTTCTTATTTTATTTAGTTTTATTGTCTATTCTTACTGGTTTTATGATATGAGGTGATCAAAAACAGGGCTTTTTGTAGGAAAGTAATTTTTGTTACTTCTTTTTGTTAATAAAGGTGGACGAATAGGGGCACTTATAAGCAGTTATTGCAGATAAAATCGTTTACATTGTGAAATAATCCTTATACAAAATTAACCTAATGCAATCCCATAACTGTGATACACACTATTTTTGTCGAATGATTTTACATTGTCGTTATCTGAACCAATTGCCTCTATTAGTTAAGGGCTTTTTGATTTTAGGCTTAATCCAGGCGCATATAGGGTCGGTGTAATGATTGAGAACAAAGCTGTACGGAATTTATATAACACTAGTATTTATTAGAAAATGAAAATCGTCTAATTTCCCAATAAGAGCGACTTGTTCACTTTTAAAATATTTAATCCCCGAGACCAGTAATAACTTTAATAAATGCGAGTCGGCTGTTTTGACAGACCAGCATTTTAATGACCGCCGGATGACAGGTTACTTAAACTTGCAGTTTGTTACCGTGAAGATATATTTGCCAGAGAATTCGGAATATACGATAAAATTACATGAGGAAAGGGGAGAGCAGTGAGCGAATTATGAATGAAATCGATAATGAGAAAAGTCCGTGATTGTTTTTTCGACCGTTCACTATCAACGATACTTTACTCAATAAAAAGCTAAGAATATTATGCTCTGCAGATTAGTAAGAAAAGAAGACAAAGAAACAAGAGTTTTTTTTTAATTGTTTAAAATAAATTGAAATATCAGAATAAAAAAAATAATAGCAATGACAATCTCCATCCGAGTAATTAATTCCAAATTACCAATATCATCGTACTTGTAATGTCATCATATTTGTTTACAGATATATTTTACATAAGTAGTATCGTTGTGAATTTTCTTGATTCACCTACTGTGCTCCATGATATTCCTTTATATTTTACACTGATCCTCCATTATTCTAGATATTTAACTTAAAAAATACACGGCTTAAACGAGGAAGGTGCATGGAACCACTTTGTTTAAAGAGTCGTAGACCAGGTGTTATTTTCCGCCAGTTATAGAGACATGTAATATAAATGAAGAATAATTGAGATGACCATTAATACTAACCATATAAGTCATACGCACTTGGACAGATAGAGGGAATTATATAAGTTTAATACAAAAATAACTAAAATGAACACAATACTTGCTGTTTCAGGTAACTACTAAGGCACAATGTACGATGGCAAAGAATATATAAATCAAAACATGATTTATACTTACTTACTTACTTACTTAAAATCAGTAGAGCACTATACAGAATTAAATATGAATAACGCACACACATACACCCACGCATACATAATTCATTATATGTTTTTATTCATGTTCTAAGTTGATAAAAATTAAAGGTGAGAAACCGCTATGCTTTTTGACTGAACTCATCAATGTAATTTACGTAATTATTTTTATATTCTAAATGTCTACGTCTTTTCAGAAAATAATGATCATAGTTAAGATTAATTTTAACTTAATTTATGGACTTCCATTTCTCGGAAAACAATAAGGTCATCCAATTAAATGTAATAATAGTATAAGTTAACGCATTCTATTTTGCTCTCAAGGAAACTCGCCTGAAGTAACAGCATAACTTCTAAGTAGTAAACAAACTTAAATCGCTTCTGTTGAAATGCGGCCTCAACTAATTCGCTGAGGGACACCAAATCATTACAATTAATATATTAAAGTGCCCATCTTAGCTGTATGCATAGATCAGAAAGACCTGATTGATCCCTTGTGAGAAATAGACATCTAAACACAATTGGAACATTTAACAGGGTAATTACTTATGTGACCGCAATTACAGCCTTGCCGCCTTCAATGTTCAAAATATGAATATTAAGGCTCTGTGGTAATTTTAGAATAGATTCATTTTAGCGGCGTTGTAGCTTAAAAGACGGACGTCTATATATTTCCTGGGATATTCTTAGACGATTCTTTTATCAATGCAAATGTTTAATTATGTACACTTTCACAAAAACAGTTTAACCTTCGACATCTTCACACAGAACATATACCAGCGTACATCTTTAACACACACACACACACACCCGCACAACCAACCACCCATATACATATATATATATATATATATATATATATATATATATATATATATATATATATATATATATATATATATATATAACTCTGTCATATTCAATCCAACGTGTCCTGCTAACGACTTGCTGCCAATAATTGTGTATATGTAGATGTATACGTATATACATGTATTAATATATATATATATATATATATTCATATACATATATATATATATATGTATATATATGTATATATATATATATATATATA
This sequence comes from Euprymna scolopes, assembly GCF_053919585.1. Taxonomy (NCBI): domain Eukaryota; kingdom Metazoa; phylum Mollusca; class Cephalopoda; order Sepiida; family Sepiolidae; genus Euprymna; species Euprymna scolopes. Next base: position 136,146,486 of record NC_136495.1, read on the forward strand.
TATATATATATATATATATATATATATGTATATATTAAATCGTTTATAAAGGCAGGATATTTTCGTTCAAGCACACATATTATGAATAAAACGGAGACAATTTGCTTTGTGATTTATTTTTTTATTCTTCGATTATCTTTTTTATATTAACATCGAAAATATATATAAAGGTTATATAGCTGTTACACTCACAAGCACTTTTGATTCGCCCACGAATCATCTTCAGGTTTTGAGGAAGGAAAATGGGGAAGAGGCGAAAATGGAAATTAAAAAATGTCAGGTAAAATATACATTAAACCGCGTTAGGTTGAGGCAAGTTAGAATATATAAAGTCGATAAGAATTCGATTAAAAATATAGGTCGATTAAAAGTCCGAGTATTAAAATAAGCAAGTCCGTTGCCTCATATTCATTTTTTTTTTACAAGAGCATGAGATTGACAGAAGTAATGTATTAGTTGGTATTGTTCGTATTATGTTCTTACATACAATGTGATTACCCATTCCACAAAATGCACATTAAATTTTTGATTGAGTTGGTAATGTAATGTTAGACACGTGTCTTGCTTTTATATTATACACATTTTTTATGGCATAATTTATGACGATAAGATGCAATATCGGGTTGAGAAGAGGTTTCGAGTAGTTTGAATATTCATATTTTCCTTAGTGATATGTTACGGGTCTTCACAATTCTGGGGGCATTGTAAATAGGTTGTAATTCTTTATGAGGCAGATTTGCATAGCTTTCTTTAGCAACACATCGCTTTACATTTTCTATAAGTATTATTTAGTGTAATTTAATGTAAAACATGTTTACTTTTTTTCGTCAGTCATCCATCGAAAGTTATGTCTATTCTACAGCAAACCATACGAGCGTTTGATTTTGAAATTTACTACATCCTTACGTATACTCATTCGGTATTAATTCAAATTGTATTTTTTTAAAATTCCTCATACTTTCCGACGCCGTATATGTCAGGTGTGGCATGCACAACAGCTGCATTTTCAATTAGGACGGGCAGTAAAATAGTCGACTAGATTTCTAACGACAAATTAATTTTTTTAGCAATTTTCTCAGAAGAACAAATAATTCCCCAATCTTTTTTTTATTAAGTGTGGTCACTAATTTTATTTATTTTCCTGCATAGAATATTGTATTCCTAGATAGGCTATTAAAATTTTGGTTTCTAATTTCTTACTTTAATCTTATAATTTCAATCTCGAGTTTACGGTCATCGATATTTGTTTATTTCTATTCTTTATGGATCTCTATTTCTTATATCTTATTTACGAAGCAAGTTATTTTGGTTATATGTTTCGACACTACATAGGTCTAGAAAATATATTTTATTAATTTTAGCTACAATATTTTCATTTATGCTTTTTATTGATAATTAGTTTTGTATCCAACCCGAACTAATTTCCAGTTTGTATGGGTTCTAATGTTCGTAAAGTATTACAATTATCAACCGGTACTGTACAACTTAAAAAAGGTATTTTACAGAAACAGGAGTGTATTAATTTATTTGAATCTTGATTTACGTAATTTAGTTAATATAACTATTTGTTTTTTTATAAAGTATACAAATCATTTAGTGAACTCCGGCACTTTTTTGTTTGTTTGTTGTTTTTTTATATTATTTTCTAAAACACTGTCATATATATATTTTAATTAATTTATTTATTTTTTAATTAATTTATTTATTTTAGTGTATTATTTTATAGTAATCGTTTCATTAATTTATATCTTGGTGCATTTTCGATGGTACACTCCTTTGTTAATTTGTATTATTTGCGTATATCTAACATTAATATTATTGACTGAAAATATACATTTATTGTTTTGTTATATTAAATTATGTAAATATTATAACAGTTTTTTTTTTTTTAATTTATTATTTATTTATTTATCTTATATGAGTAATTACGAGATCCAATATATGTGTTACATTTATGTTTCTTTATTGAGGATCAAGCCGTTGTTGTGTGTATTATTTTATAACTATTAAGGAAACAAACAAAATCTTCAAGCTTACTTTAGCTGAATTAATATTATCTTTTTGATCGATTCAACGAGCCTTGAAATATATGTTATGTTTCTGTAGGACTGCATGACGCTACAAAATATATATTATTGGGGTTAAATTTAAACACTGACAATGTTAACATAATATATATTTTATTTTATATAAAGATAGAACTAAAATAATCCTTATAATATATGTTATAATATTGGAGTATTTGCTATATCTTATCATTTTATTGAGTTTATTGAATGTATATAAGAAAAATCCGTTAGCTAAGAAAATAGGGGAAAAATTACAACCAGAAAACTGCCCAGATCTCTTCACTATTCTGCATTATCTCAAGACTTTTAAACTCCTTTGTACTTAGCTCCATCCTTAAATTTAAATAATGCATTAATCTATTTTTTTTATTTTCCGTATATTTCGGCGCATGAGATAACTCTTAAAGTAAAAAAAATATATTTTTTTTTTAAAACAATATTTCACAAGATACCGGTAGTGCTACCTCTACTCAAGGCAAAAACATGGTTTCTTGATTTACCAGTCTTCTAAAAAAGCAGATATATGATAAATTTATTAAAATGTGCTCTAAGTTTTTACTTTTCTAATCCCAATTAATACAACATCGTGAGAGTGTTCCCCATGTTTATACATAATTACTTTTATTGAAAAGGAAACTGATTCCCTACTTTAGACGTTGGAAAATTGAAAGAGATTTATTTAAGTTATTATCTTAATTCGTTATCTGTTTTGATCGATTACGTACAGGTTCATATCGTTAATGTCTGCTTATCATATCAAAATATTAACTTTCTTTGGTGTTATACTATTATAGAAAGTACTAAACTCAGTAGATGTCATTACATTTAACTATATTAGGAGATACTCCTTATATTGTCTTTTTTGTGAACTCAAGCATGCAGCGTCCCTGCCAAAGAATAAAATTTGAATTTCAAATATAGTTTACATATTACTTTTTCCTACTCCCATACTACTCATCGGCGTACAATATTTTTACTATATATTAATACCTGGGCTGGTGCATCTACCACTAGTCTCTCACTCTAAAATAGGGTACAAAAAAGAGTTGTCAATCTAATCCGCCCCACATCATTTGCATAACCTCTAGCGTCGGTCTCATCGGCGCAATGTTGCATCACTGTGCTTCTTTTAAAAATATTTTATTTTCTGATGAACTCGTTCAACTTGTGCCCCCTCGACGTGTATATACCGGACAAACCCGCTTTACAATAAACGCTTAGCCCTTCACTGTTGATGTATCTAAATGGCAGAAAAAATTATATTCTAAAAGTTTCTTCCCTCAAACAGCTAAACTATGGAATTCCCATCATGTGGTCTGCTTCCCTGCCTGAAATATGAAGAAGTTCAAATGTAACATAAACACGTGTGTTGGCCCCCAAATACTAGTCCTTTACCTCCAAGTGAGGATATGCTTTGTAATGGGTGAACATGAGTAAAACATATATTGTGCTCACAGCTGGTTTTATACTTTGAGAGTACCTGAGTGTATGTTTGTCTGGCAGCTCTTTCATAGTGACAGTGCAGGATCACTAAATTTAAGGTAGCGCTGATCTATCATTAGTGGTATTATATCGAAATTTTTGTAGGTGCGCATGGAATGGAAACCTGCTGCTATCTCTTGTTTGGTTTCATAAGACCACTACTTTCAATACAGGGAACGACTAATGGACAACTATATTTATAACAACTTCATTTAAAGTGTTTCTGTCTTGGTCATATGTTTTAAATTTTACAAATTTAAAAAAAAAAAAAATTCTGTCAATTTGTGAAAAAAATCAAAGTTGGGAAAAACTGTCTAATGCAAATACCTAAATATTTTTCTTATTTATTAAATTTGATTTTTTTTAGCATTTATACTTTGTGTAATTTCTATCTTGACTCTGAAGTAGTTTACTATCTTTACTATGAAATAGTTATGAATTTCTAATCTCAATTTTTATTCTGCATATTTTAAAGGTCGGTGTTACCCATGTTACTTTTACTTTTAAATAATGCTGACGTATTCTTACCTTCTGATGTGAAACATTTACTTTGAAATATCATGGGCTAAATATGTTTTTTCTCTTTTTTCTGTAAGTATTATTGATTAGATAATGTGCTAAAGTACCTCTGTTAGATGTCCCGTAATTTTTTTATTTCCTGATATATATATATATATATATATATATATATATATATATATATATATATATATTGTAAATTAAAAATGATTCTTGAACGTATGTATATATATATATATATATATATATATATATATATATATATATATATATATATATATATATATAAGTATATAAATTGAGGGGACTACCAAAGTTCTACTTTATTTAAATCTAGCGAGTGCACTCAGCGTTGCCAGATTTTGTGGGTGTATAGTAAAAACCTCAGTGTGTTGAATTGAAAGGTGTTAAAAAAAAGAGGTATAGCAGCGGGGTTCTACGGCTTTCGTCGAATAAGGAACCCGGGGAATATTTTTTATAAAGTAATTGAAAGAACGGGGTTGGGAAGATGAAACACCAGTAGGTAGGCTGGGTGGAAATAGATTTTAAACAGTCGTATGAGGCAGGTTGAAACGAACCATAACGCAACGAGGAAAAAAATCGTGGCTGTATGCTGATGTCTTCATTGACCGACCGGAAGTTGAGAACGCTGAAATGAAGCGAAGTCAATCCAATCGATATAATGACTTGAAAAAATTACAGCACAAAAAAATGACCCCTTCTTGTAGAAATCTGCCAATGTTAGAGTGAAGGAATTAATGTTTTTGGATTTTTTTAATATATATATCGCCCACCGGTGCGAGCTAAAAATCCATACTGATGTCATGAGGATCCGTCGTTTCTGTCGAAAGTGTTTGTGAGACATACACACATACATACGCACACATTTTGCCTTTTATAAATATAAACTAGCCTTGGTACTTGGTACTGTGTGTGTGGTTTGAGGTGCGTATAGAGTAAATAAAAAAGCGGTATGAAGGCAGGCTCAAACCCGTAGTGCGTAAGAGAAAAGAGCTTGAAAAAAAAACAACAACAAAAAATAACGTCTTCACCGTTACGTCTATAGTAAAACCGGAATGCGCAAACGTCAAAATTAAGGCTAGCCAATCGAAGAGAGTGCATGAAATCCGAAAATATCTGTGAAAAGAGATAACCCTCCTAGTAGACAACTGCTCCGTTGAATGGTTAGGAATAAATGTTTTTCACCAATTTTTTCTATGTTTGTCGTCCGAAATTGTAATGTTTTAAAAGAAGACCGGTTTTGTCACAGTCATACGCGTCTGTCAAAAGATTTTATTACTAGAGATACCAACGAAGAAACAAAAAAGTAATTTGTAATTTATATTATAGACTGCCTTCTTGAGCAAAAACTAAAAACTAAAATATAAACGTGGTAGTAGGCAGGCAGGCTCAAACTTTACTCGAAGGAGGAAAGGACGCGACGTATTTGCCGCTGATTTCATCGCCTAACCGAAAGTGACGAATGTTTTAATTAAGGTTAGTCCATAGAAACGATGGGACTGTTTTCGAAAATATCGGCGGAAAAAGCGACCTCTCCTTGTAGAAAAATGCCCACTTAAGAGTGGAGGATTAGATGTTTTTAGCTAATCTTTCGATATTGTCGTCCGGAGAATTTAGCTTTGCTATGATATCATTCTCGGAAAATTCGTCTCCTCTGTCGAAATTAAAGGCAGACAAACAAACATACATACATTTAAACAGACAGATGAGATTTATATAATACTAGCATTACAGCCCGGCGTTGTCCGGGTGTTCGGAGGTGTATGTTGAGATAAAAAAAGCGACCATTTTTTGTTAATTTGACCCCTATCGTGCCCTCTTAACATTATTGTCTTAGGCTCTAATCAAGTTAATAATATAGATCCATGTAAACGATATGTACAATTTCAAGTGTTTAGACCCAAAATTGGCGGAAAAGTTTGGTAGTGTTTTCAAAGGTCGAATCGTTGAACTTTGACTAGTTAACTCGCCGAAAATCAATCAAAACGATTTCCCCATATCTCAGTACCATGTATATCAAATTTCCATTCTGTAGACTTTACATTGACAAGGTTATTGTGTAGGGTAATGTACGCACACACACACATGTACACACAGACACGCACAGACATGTTCACTTTTTATAGATATACCAGCATTTAAACCAGACGTGTCCCGGACTTTTGGATGTGTATGTTGAGCAAAAAACATAAGTAGTAGTAGGAAAGCAGGCTAGAACCCGTAACGCGAACAAAGAAAAGAACGGGGTGAAAAAACCTTGCGTCTTTGCGGTTACGACCACCACCACACCTAAAGTTACTTATTTTTAAATGAAGGCTACACAATCGAAAGGAGAGGATATCTTTAAAAAATATCGGCAAAAGCGCCCCCCCGTAGAGAAGTGCTTAGTTGAAGGTGAATATATTTACGTTTTAAGACATTTTTTTCGATATTTGTCGTCTGAACAGTCGAAACTTTAAAACGATACTGATCTTAAAATCTGTCGCCTCTGTCGAAAGTCTTAGGCAGAGATGCACACATACATACATACAATTATATATTGTTAAGTAAAAATTGTCGAATCAAACCGATGAAAAAGCGTGCACTATCTCTGAATACGCTTTATGGAAACTTTCAAATGTTTAGACCAGAAACTTTCTGAGTAATTTGATAGATACCGCAGAGGTCAATATTTTAAAAATTTGATCCCTATTATGATCCCTTAAAATTAATTGTTATAAATTTAGATCCATGTCCAAGGAATCTATATCCAAAATTTCAAGTGTTTAGGCCCAAATTTGTCGGAGAAGTTTGGTAGCGTTCTCAAAGGTAAAACATTTGAACTTTTACTCTTTAACAGCCAAATTTCTGGCCGCAAACCGATCACAAACATTGTCCCGGATGTCAGTACAATTCCCATCAAATTTCGAGTCTGTAGACTTAAAATTGGCAAAGTTATTGTGTAGGAAAATGTACACAGACAGACACACACACACAGATACACAGTCACGATCACTTTTATAGAAATAATTGCATGGGTGTCCGGCGTTGCCCGGGTGTTTGGAGGTGTATGCTGAGCAAAAAACAAAACAAAACAAAATAAATAAACGGTCATTTTTTCACACCTATTATGCCCCTTTAACATTTGTTGTTTGGGGTTCATATCAAGTTATTTAGTTAGATCCATGTTCTAGGTACCTATATATAAAATGTCAAGTGTTTATACCTCAAATTGTAGGAGGAGTTTGGTAGAGTTCTCAAAGGTTCAAATCGTTTAACTTTGACCCCTTAACAGCAGAATTTCTGACGAAACCCGATCACCTAGATTTTCCGAAATGTCAGTACCTGTATATCAAATTTGGAGTCCGTAGACTAAAAATTAACAGAGTTATTACGTAGGGAAATGTGCACACACACACACAGATAGACACACAGACATACACAAAAGCACGTTCACTTTTATAGATATATAGATGGATAGACTAATAAATTAAAAAAATATGTATACATAAATATATATGGAAACAATTTTTTGTTTACTGTAAAGATTTTACGTAAATATGCAAGTATAAATCATGTAGAATATCTGCATGAATATAATTACACGTAATACTGAAATCTAGATGATCATTGCATGAGAAAACTGTGCAGAAAGAAGTTGTTTACCGTTAAAGCGGCTGCGCGTTTGTGCCTGCAGAGCACAAATTGAGAATCAAAATGGCGCCCGCAGGCTTTTATGTGGAAAAAAGTCTCGTGGAATCTCGGGGAATCCCGGAGAATTTCGTACCCTGGTTCCATAAATAACGAGCAAAGGAAAGCGGAAAGAGATACGATTTTTGTCAGTAAAGCAAATGGACGTGTGTAAAAGAAGAAGTAGAAGAAAAGAGTGCGGTGAATGAAACAAACAACGATTCGGTTGAAAGTAGAGTTGTAACGAACACAAGCTATTTCGGCATGACATCAGGATTTGATCCCAAGCTAATTCCCCTGTTTGATGCCAGTAGCACTGATCACTCAGTGCAGGAATGGGTGGAAAAAGCAGAATCAATATGTCAGCTCAGTTGGTGTAAGCGTATGGAATGCGTGGTCCCAATGCGCCTCACTGGGGGAGTATATGCAGTATACCAGCAGTTGGCTGATGAAAAGAAAACACAATTCGCCACATTTACAGCATTTGCGTTAGATCCAATTACTGCATGGATGGAATTCATGGCCCGAAAATTACATCCCGGGGAAACGGTTGATGTGTATCTGGCTTAACTAAAAAAAAGCTATCGATTCCTTTTTGGAGGGATATAAGACAAAGGCTCGCCGTGCGCCTTTGTTGCAGGATTACCTAAGAGTGTGGAAGATCTGCTCCATGCCTCATCCCAAGTGGTCCAGATGGACATATCGGAAGTATTGGCGCGGGCACGAGCAATACTAAAGAAAAGCCATAACACTATAGACAAAGCGGCAGCTGTACGACCATCACAGATTGAATTGCAGAACCTGGCCGCAGCTACAACCTGCTATAAGTGTGGAGGACACAACCATGTGCCCCGTGATTGTCTTTCGTCACGTCAACCAACTCGGAAACTTGACGGGCCGCAGTGCTACAAGTGCAAAAACCGATGAAACCTGGCCCGTTCCTCTCCCGGAAACGGGCAAGGGGAAGAAGCTACAACGCCAGTCTTCTCCCCAGATCGTCATTGAGCAGGGCGCTACCCACTGTAAGCATAAACATTAATGGAAGCGAGCGCCTCGCGCTTGTGGACACTGGGTTCACCCAGACTCTCGAGAGCAAGATATGTTGTGCCGCTTGGAAAGCAGAGAAAATCTCGGTACCAAATGTAGGCGGAGGTTCACTAGCCTCTTGTGGGGTGAGCATTATCCTCGCAAGCATCAACGTCGGGCCTGCGGAAGCCGTGAGAGCCCTGGTTATGGAGGGAGAACTTCTCGGGTACGACCTATGGACGATTACACAACTGGGTGGAATTACTGTTGACAGAACCAGCAAGGTACAATTCTCCCGATGTGAGGAACATGTTTGTGCTGCCATAACTCCCGACGAGCCGGACTTTCGTTCAGAGTATGATAGAAACACCAATGAATGGACCGCGTCTTGGAAGTGGTCAAACGATCAGCCACCAATATCATTGCGGAAGCGGTTATCGGAATATCCCCCACCCATGTGGCTAAGGGAACAATATGAAAAAGAACTGAATACGTGGATCGACAATGGCTGGCTTCTTCCATACCCAGAGGATGAGCTTGTCCCCCCCCACAAGGGCTGATTCCCTTAATGGCCGTCGTACAAGAGACCAAAAAAAAGGCCCGCCCTGTACAAGACTACCGTGAGCTCAATGAGTATGTCGTCGACCCATATAAGCAAATTAAGGGAGTGGAGACAGCTGGGATCGAACATGGCAACTCTGGACCTACACATTGCCTATCTGCAAATACGCATTGAGAGAAAATTGTGGCCATTTCAGACTGTGGAAATTGGAGGAACCCGATATGTTCTAACCAGGCTATGGTTCAGTCTGAATGTGGCACCATGCATTATGACAGCAATCATGCATGCTATCCGACAGGAAGATGAGGCAGTGCAACAGGCAACATCCTCATACACCGATGATATTTCGGCAATGAGAGTCTTATGTCAGCGCAATCGGCTAGAATGAACTTCGAGAGCTTTGGGCTGACATGTAAGGAACCAGAGCGCCTGTGCGATGGAGCAAAAGTTCTCCGCCTGAACGTGTGCAATAGCAAGGGGGGAATTTGCTGGATAAGAGGAAGATACGTCACCAAGGTCCCATCAAACATCACTCGACGAACAGTGTTTTAGCTTTGTGGAAAGATGGTAGGCCATTTCCCTGTGTGCGGTTAGCTCAGGGTGGCCGTGGCGGCCATAAAAAGATGTGGAACAGCCGTGTGGTCGGGATGGGACAATGCAGTACGCGATGTCACCCTAAGGAACAGGCTGACAGAGACTGTGTCCAGGGTTACCGATGATGACCCCGTTCAGGGAAATTGTGCGTCAGCGGGAATGAGTTAACGGTCTGGGTGGATGCTAGTTCACTGGCCCTTGGAGTTGCCCTTGCAGTTAATGATTCCATTATTGAAGATGCCTGTTGGCTTGGGCCAGAGAATGATTCGAGGCACATAAACATGGCCGAATTGATGCCACATTGAAGGGCGTTAACTTGGCGCTTCAATAGCAAGCCAAGGTTCTACATATCATGACTGACTCGGCATGCACTCATCGGCGGATAACCGATGAATTAAGTGGAAGAGCATGGCTGACGACACGAGCACAGAGTACGAGCTTACCGTGGACGTAGTGTTGGTCAGGTCCGCGTTCAACAGAGCAGATGCTCTGACAAGAGTCCCTCAACGATGGCTTCTGGCCGGGGTGTCGGAGAGATTCTGATAATCTGCAAAATACATGGGCAGCAGTATTGTGTTAGCTGGATACAGCGCACATCATGGACATTCATCGACAGTGTGGACATCTTGGCATCAAGCGGATACTGTACTTTTTCAGGATGATTGATCCAGAATTTAAAAAAAGACATCCGGAGAGTGGTGGAAAGTTGCGAGGCCTGCCCATCCATCGACCCAGCTCCAGCACGATGGATGAAAGGGGAGTTGGGAGTTAGTGGCAAGTGGGAGAGAGTGGGCATGGGCATCACACACTACGGTGGCAACCACTTCCTTACCCTCATCGATTGTGGGCCTACACGTGTCGCGTTCTGGAGACTCCTCGGGCGCCAGGACTCTTGCAACATTATTCGCCAGCTGTCATCCGTGTTATATGAAAGAGGTGCGGCCGATTAAGTGCTGACTGACAACGACCCAGCCTTTTGCAGTCATCAGATGAGGCAGTTCTTACAAGAATGGGGCGTGCGGATGCGGCTTAGATGCGCTTATGGTCCTTCTGACAATGCTATAGCTGGAAGAAGCCATTGCAGCATCAAAACAATTGCAATCAGGAAGCAGTGCACCATCGCACAAGTTGTGTACTGGTATAATCTCATGCCGAAGGATAGCGTCTCTCATGGAACGTCGCCTGCAAACGCAATCTATTAGTACCGTGTACGAGAAAAAGGAATCCACCCCGATACAACTGTGGCCACTGAGATAGAACGGAATCGATATGCCAAAGGAGATGCTGTCTGGGTTAAGCAGACAGGAAACCGATGTACTGACAAGTATAAACGGGGAACAGTGGCCGAAGTTGTTAGTCAGCAGTGTGCCCAGGTTGATGGCGTACCCTGTCACGGAGGGACCTACGGTCGGCGACACATGTATCACCTCAAGTGGACGAATAGAGTGACTCTGACTCTGAGACGAGTGGGGCATCGCTTTAGTTTGCACCATCATTATCAAGCAGTGACTCTTATATCAGTAGCCCTCAAGGAGTTGAAGCCTTCTCCGACCACCAGGCGGTGGATAAGAGCGCACGCGGAGACGAGAGCAGCACTGTCCTCCTTTGCAGAAGCACCCCACGGCGGCGATCGGCAGCCCCTGCCGTCTCTGTGATCATTGGATCAGGGGGGAATGTGGAGAATACTGACTTTCCGTTAAAGCAGATGCGCGTTTGTGCCTGCAGATCACAAATTGAGAATCAAAATGGCGCCCGCAGGCTTTTATGTGGAAAAAAGTCTCGTGGAATCTCGGGGAATCTCGGAGAACCTCGTACCCTGGTTCCATAAATAACGAGCAAAGGAAAGCGGAAGGAGATACGATTTTTAGTCACTAAAGCGAACGGACCTGTGTAAAAGAAGAGGTAGAAGAAAAGAGTGTGGTGAACGAAACAAACAACGACTCGGTTGAAAGTAGAGTTGTAACGAACACAAAAACCGAAAAAATAATAAGGAATTAATTTAAATGATTATATAAAATATTATGTAAATAAGCGATAACTTTGCTAGTAAATGCATTTCCACAACCCATAAAAGAGGAGTTTTAACATGAATATCAATACACAAAAGAAAAACGAATGCATAGGAGTATAGATATATAGGTAAGATAGATATATATTACTAAGTAATTTTATTTAATGTAATTATAATTCTATAACAACAGTGCATCTTTATATATCTATATTTTGTAGAGGTATCATATTGAGGAGAAAACTATTAATAGTCATTTTTGACGATTGAGCAGGAAATATAAATTTTAGTAAATGTTACCGTAATAATTTTTTTTATAACAGCAGTGACTTTTATGTGTAGATGTTTCATAAATTAATATATGTGCGTACTCTTCTTGCTGTCTCATTAAACCTGAAAGAATGATACAACTTGCTAAATAGTTTATACAAAATGAACGGAAACCAAAACCCGATAAAGTAATATGCGTACATTGGTGTGGCAGTTAGTAGTACAACGCTTATGTGTGACATGTGCACACCTGCAGAAGACGTATTTTAGCGTGCTTATAATAACTTTATATTAACTTCGCTTTCTCCGTTTCTTTAGTAATATATTTCGTTAGGTACGTCAAGACATAAAACTTTCTGTTCGAATTTTACTTAGTTTAGTAATGTTAAACTCGGGCGAATAAACTGGAATGGCATGGCATCCTCGAGTAAACTTTGTATATCTTAATCCTACGTGAGATTAAGATTAATATTTGTGTTCTTTTTTTCGTTTTCTCTTTCCTAAAAAAATATATCGATTTTTTTGTTTGAATTAAAAATAACCTTTTAATACTTTTCTGCTTTTTTTACGCTGATATTTTCTGTTCCGGTTTTTATTGATAAGCATTATCATGACGTCATTTATATTCTTACATCTTAACGTATCGTTTTTGATTTGTTCTTCATACTTCATTTGAAAATGTTTTATCTATCTACTGATGTTAGACTCAACGTACTTTCGTATGATACATAAACGTTTTTGGAGTCTGTTTTATTTGATTATTGTATGGCAAAAATATGGTTGTAAAATCCCTCAAATCTAATTGATGCATTTGGCATGTAATGGATAAATAGCTGCCGTTTCTAAGCAAGAACATACCTTTCATAGAAAAAAATAAAGCATTACGTTGGATCTGGTTCCACACTATTGTTTCTAATATAATCGTTATTTAATTATCCGTCTCACTATGTATACTTATAGGCTAAACTATATTACACATCTGACGGGTTTTACCTCCGTATAGACAATCCGTACACCAATGTAAATACCGCAAGGTAACCTTTGCTGGTAGTTTTTTTCTGCTATAAGCTTTTTTAGGAGAATGATACAAATGTTTTTTCCTGGTTTAACTTGTTTTTACCGGAGAGGTTGTATGATCTTTCTCACTATCTACCTAATGTGTGCCATGCATTATTCCTCAGTATTTGGAGTCTTGTTTTATACTTCTAAGACATCGATCGTATTCAGGTAAATGTTACGTGAAGTCTAGATCGTATAAATTGTCAGCATTCTTCCTCAAATATCGGTGCATTTAGTTGATATCTGTCTGTGTACATATATTAAACACTTGCACTGAGTTAAGAAATTTTGCAATTGTCACAGTATATATTTATGACTGATGATTTCATTATGTTCTGTTACTAAGTTCAGACGTTTTTACAGATTGTGAAATCAGGCAAAAATTTAACAACTCTAGCAAAATATACCCAAAGTCATTTGGGTTTACATATTATCCCCAAATTTGGTATGGTACATACGTTTTACATTTTATAGTCGTAAACTGTAACTTTTAAAATGTGTTCTATATTGTTCCCAATCTAATTCATATTGTTGAAATGATGGCGTGAAGGACTAGAACTTGTCGGAGTTATTAATTTCACAACAAATCGAATTTCCGGAAAACGTATTTTCATGATCTGAAACAAGCAACTCATACGTCACTTCTGTTATAAGGATTCATAAAACATTTGCTCTTTTGTCCTCATTACATTCGAGTTCTTCCAGTAGCCTTTTTTCGATTTGTGATTCGTTTATTGTCACTTTGCTGATGTCCTAACATCTTATGGCTTATTTATTATGTATGTACCTTTTGATACACTAGATGCAATTCTAATGTGTCTTCATTTGAAACATCTGATACATTTACATGTTCTTATTCGATTAAACAAAACGTCTTTTATATTTGAAATGTGAACTTTTATGAATTTCAAACGGAGGCGTCTACTGTAAATAAAAAAGTAAAATATATTGTAATTTGTTTTTATCACCAATCCGTATCCACCTCTTATTATGTATGTAAATGTAAAGTTTTGATTTTTTACCTTCAGTCACCAATTCAATTTCAGTTTATAATTTCAATGGTAGTATTTGGGGGTGGGCTGAAATAAAATAGATTCGTCGCCTAGCGTAACATTTTTGTGCCCGAATAAACTGTAATTATATTTTCGTATAATCTAATTTTAAATAAAAGAGGTTCATTCCATCTCACAAATAAAACTCACTTGTTGAACATAAAATATATCGATAAAACTTTATTCGTAGGCGTTTTTCTACGTTTCTTTTATTTTTAATATTCTCCTTTAAATAATTCGAATTCATTATTTCCAGTGTTATAGTCTCTTCAAAAAGGTTCTTTATTTAAACGAGTCTTAAATAATGTTCCATCGCCGATGTTATTCTGACATAGGTTTAGACTTTCTTAATCATCTCTTACCAGTGTGTAGATGACAAAATCACAAATTTATTAATAAAAGCCGTCGTCGTTACTTGATATAATAATAATAATAATAATAATAATAATAATAATAATAATAATAATAATAATAAATTGAATCTGTGAATAGTAGCGTTAGTGAAAACGACAGGATATATTCTCATATTTTCCTTGTAAAAAGTGTTAAAATTATAGATAATTTAGGAGCGTTTTATGTTATGTCGTTACATTGTGTATATGTGTCCATTACGTTACATAACATTCCATCAACTGCTCCATGGATATATATTTTACCTACATTTTTTTACACAGTGTCACCACTTATCAATGCCCGGAAGCCACTCAGGGATAAGGGTTATTGCAAGTACAGTACGTTAGTGGGGAGATTTGATAAGGTGTTTACTTAAGGGGGCGGTTCATTAGGAATTTTTTACGTTGCACTTCCAAGTTGTAGTCAGGTGGGAAGCAGGCAGACGGAACAGAGTTCCACAAGCGTGCAGTTCTAAGAAAGAAGCTTTGTTCATGGAATCCACGTTTTGATTTAGGCACAGATAAAGAGTGGGGGACATTTTTCACCGTGGATTCAGCTAGACGGGTGGTTTTCGTGAAAGATTGGCGAGGGGTGCCAGAGATTGGAGTTCAGACGAGCACATGTCATGGAAATAACGATAAAACAAGGATAGGCTCGCAACGTCTCTTCTGTGGGAGAGAGATTGCAGGGTAGAGAAAAGGGCATCCCCCACTAAGCCACGAAGTATATTTTGGGTTTTATAATATTTATTTATGTTTGTGTACTTTGAATGGCCAAAGCTTTTTCATGAACAACATATTCGTGTGTTATTTATAATGTATTCAAAAAAGAATAATCAGTTACTTTCTGATGAAACGAATATTCACTTACTTTCTGATCAAACGATGAATAATCAGTTAATTATCAGTATCATGCCTAATAAATCCAATAGTTCTCGAATGCGATTGATGTTACTTTTATCTTATCGATCTTATATACAACCTGATATCGTTAATATATTTAACAGTTTAATCGATAACGAACCATCAGAATTATAATATGTATTGATCTGAGCAAAGGAACTAATTGAAAACATGATTTTCAAAAAATTGTCATACTTTATCAACTGAGATAACATATGAAATGTTGACTGGCATTAACTTGATACACGAATCCCTATACTACGGACAATAATATTTTTTTTTTTTTAATATTTAATATTCCTCGTTGTAAAAATATTATGTTTACTATTAAATATATACACAGACATATGTATATTTATATTAAGTAAATAAAGTAAAGTTAGGATAAATTAATTGGTTTAGTTACTAATGGGAGGTTAGGACGACGCATGATTAAATATGTCCAATACATGTTGCTGGTGCGATATTTAGGGGTCTGTATGGGTTTGCCTTGCTCATTAGGAAGGGGTTAAGTTATAATGAGATCTAAATAAAAATAAAGGTAAAAAAATAGAAATAGAATAAATTAAAAAGGAAATAAAATGACAGATAAATTTGCAGCTGACTACAATATAGTTGTCTTCAAGTCTAACGAAAACAATTTTTTGCTGAGCCGTCCGATATAAGTAAACAAATTAACCGAATTTCCATTATTAACAATTACTATATTGTCCAATTTATACTGTAAACTCTTTAACCGTAATCCTCGAATGGTATCTTGGCCTTTGATGTGTGGTGGTGCTCATGTAAAAAAATAATATTCTGCATCACTCTTGAACAGGACTCTAGTTTAATTAATATAATTAATGATAAAATTGTTTCGGAGATGGGGATATTTGCCGATGAAAACACTGATTAATAATTTTTACCAAACCCTAATATGTATGTGTATATATATATATATATATATATATATATATATATATATATATATATATATAGATAGATAGATAGATAAATAGATAGATAGATAGATAGATAGATATGTATATATATATATATATATATATATATATATATATATATATATATAAGTTAACATACATATCCATAAATATATACAACCATATACAGAATATACATATATACGCACACATGTGTATATTTATATTAAGTAAATAAAGTATAGTGTGGATAAATAAATGGGTGTAGTTAATAATGGGAGGTTAGGACGACGCATGATAAAATATGTTCAATATTTTGGGGTCTGCATGGATTTGCCTTGCTCATTAGGAAGGGTTTACGTTATATTGGCTTGTAAAAACATTTTTCAGAGATCTAAATAAAAATAAAGGTAAAAAAATAGAAATAGAATGAATAAAAAAACTAAAAATGATAGAGATACTAGGAGGAAGGGGGGAAAGAATGATGATTGTAATTAAATGCGGTGAAGGTGTAAATGTGGTTATGGTTCAATTTTTATTTCCTTACGTAGTATATTTTGTATAAATTGCGTAATGTTATAACTATCGGAGGTATAAATGTAAGTAGTAAGAGTTATTATTAAGACTAGAATATTCAGAATTAGGTTTTGCTATATTTAAGGTTTTACTATATTTAGAGTTGTATATGTCTAGTAGTTTAAATGTGGTTTGCCGATATAGGGGGTCTGAAGGTTTAAGTTTTAGAGATTATGAAGTAGTGGTTAAGTTCTAATGAGTCAGTTTTTTTGCAGTGCCATTAAGTTATATATATATATATATATATATTACTATATATATACATATATATATATATATATATATATATATATATATATATATATATATATAGAGAGAGAGAGAGAGAGAGAGAGAGAGGGCGTCTAATATGGTGTTTTGGCCAATGGTTATATCTAACCTTATTTTCAGTGCCGACACACACACATACGAATATATAGATCCAGATATAGATATACCTGCATACATACGTCCACCCATGCATACACCTACATATACACAGTAACATCTAGATGCAGGCATGCATATATATGTCCACATTGGCATAGGTACACAGGCACATATCCATGCATATACGCACGACCCATGGGCATATACACCCATACACGGACATATACAATCACGTATATACAATATATACACACATATACATAGACTCAATCACGCCCGCACATGCACCTACGTATTCATACAAAGATATATACACGTGTATATAGATAAGTAAGGGCCTTAACGACAATAGTATGTCCGGCATACGTACACAAATGTACACATACATATATACATATGGACTCCAATAAATGTACATACATATATGGGGAGAGTTTTAGTAGTAATTAGTAAGTGAGTGGGGGATAGATTGATTCATGCGTAGACGAATGTGTAAATGTGAAAGGGTAAATTGAGGAGTTAATAGAGGCTGTAGGATAGGTAATTGGACATATATATATATATATATATATATATATATATATATATATATATATATATATATATAGAAGGTAGACAAGGTATGGGTTAGGGGTATGGGGAAGAGAGTATGCCCGAGAATATATAGAGATATAGGATAAATGGAATACTGTTGCCATACCTGGGCAGGAGCTGCCAAAACAGCCTATCATGCCTATACAGAGTACAACATAGACTTCGTGGTTTAGTGGGGGATGCCCTTTTCTCTACCCTGAAACCCCTCTCCCACAGAAGAGACGTTGCGAGCCTATCCTTGTTTTATCGTTATTTTCATGGCAGGTGCTCGTCTGAACTCCAATCCCTGGTCACCCCTCGCAAATCTTTCACGGAAAACACCCGTCTAGCTGAATCAACTGTGAAAATTTTCCCCCACTCTATATCTATGCCTAAATCAAAACGCGGATGTCATGAACCAGGTTTCTTTCCTAGAACTGCACGCCTGTGGAACTCTGTTCCGTCTGCCTGCTTCCCTCCGGACTACAACTTGGATGCCTTCAAGTCTAATGTTAACAAATTTCTAATGAACCGCCCCCATAATTAAACACTTCATCAAATCTCCTCACTAACGTAATGTACTTGCAATAACCCTTATCGCTGAATGGCTTCCGGGCCTTGATAAGTGGTGATCACTGTGTAAAAAAAAAAATAACTTAAAGAAACAGAATATTTGAAGGGAACTGGGTACGTCTAAGGAGTAAATAGGTGTGTTGTTGGATAAAAACTATTAAATTATTACGAAGTAGAAAGGGGGAATGTGGGTTCTAAACGATCATTTTTTATGGAGGATGGTTAATAGCCGGGTGGGATAAAAGTCATATGTAGGTATGATTATAGAGTTTAGGGAAGAGCCGAGGGTAATTATATGGGGGTTAAATAATTTAATTATTTTAATTATTTTTCAAACATGGGGTATTTAAATCCCGTTATTTCACGGTTATACTGGGATATCTACATATTAAGATATACACTAATGCACACCAGCCATTGTGTTGATATACATTTCAATATATGCCCATATGTGTCCATATGTGTATGTGCACACCCATATACTTACAAGTACGGTAGATCCCTACATCAAATTGTTTGATTGATGAGTGAGATATGTTTGGGTAGGGTGGGTAATTATCGCTAGAATTTTGTATGGTAGAGAGATTATGAGGGATTTTAATTGGTAATATGTTAGATATACGTAATTTGTCGGATTTAGAAGGGAGTATGGGGCAAGAGCTAATGCAATAAAGAGTATGGAGAGGAGAAGGTATGGGATATTATTTTGTAGATGTTACAGTAATTTGGTGTATGCGTCAGATAGTTGTACTATGTGTATGATTCAGCGAATCTAGAACAATGTTGTCCGAGGGATGTTTCAGAAACGGGTATAATAGCTAAGGATGTGGGATTTGTAATGCCGGCAGTTTATGGTGGTTTCATGTTGGCTATTCAGTAATTTGTATCTTTCTTTAAAATTGAATATACAAAAGTGTTTCTCGTTTTTTCATGAGACAATATAACTTAACCCCTACCTAATGCGCAATACAAATCCATAAAACCCCTAATTATAAAACCAGCAACATGTACTGGAACATGCTTTATCATCCGTCTAGCTAAACTCCCATTTTATGTCTGTATATGTATGTATATAGTACGGGGTCTGTATGTTTATATATATATATATATATATATATATAAATTACATTAATAATAATAATAATAATAATAATAATAATAATAATAATAATAATAATAATAGTAGCAAACTAACCCCGAACAAGAACAACCATACCATCAATAATAATACTAATAACGAACAAGATAAATGCAATTGTAGACACCGCACAATTTGCCCAGTACAAAATAAATGTCTAACAAAAAGTGTAGTTTACCAAGCAACAATATTTACGAAAGAAACCCCGAATAACAAGAAATATTACATAGGCATGACTTCCTTATATTTTAAAACCCGATACTATGACCACAAAAGCACCTTCCAAAATAAAAAAAACACCGTATAAAAACAACACTAGCGAATAAATACTGGGAACTCAAAGAAAGCGGACATTCGCCGGTAGTCGAATGGAAAATAATGAGACAAACTACGACGTGCAGACATTTAGACGACCCATGAAAAGTATGCCTCCATGAATAATTTGCTATCCTGTACTTTAAAGAACCTCAAAATCTATTAAACTGTAGACGAGAAATAGCAAACACCTGTGTTCACAAAATAAAACGTACTCTAGGATAGCGATACAAAAAGCTTTAACACTAACAATAACAATAGAAAACAAACAAATAAATAAATTAAATAAACATGAATATACATAAACGATCACACATGTATGTGTATATATATGTATATGTGTGTGCATGTGTGTGTACACATAGGTATATTTATATATAGAGAGAAAAAAGAGGGAAAAGATCTACCTAAAACCACTCACCTAGCTCTAAAATAGATCCTTTGTTCGATAAAATGCATGCCCATTGGCTTATAGGACGGGGTGCGGTTGATACTAGAAAGCTGATTAGCTAACTAGAAATCCTCAACATATATAAAAACAAGAAGAAACCACAAAAATCGCGCATAAGTCTGACGAATCCTACAGTGGATGAAACGCAGAATATTTAGTGTAGCTTAATCGCCATATATATTTTATAATTTACTAATTAGCTCTACCTACGTATTGAGCACTTTTGAAGTAAATACTTAAAGTTTACGCATAAATCTATACTTTCGTGTATTATATTTGTGTGAGTAAATGAAGTAGTTAAATATATATATATATATATATATATGTAAGTATGTATATTGTTGCATGTAAGTATATGTGTGTATGTATGTATGTGTGTGTATGTATGTGTGTATATGTACATCAATATATTATTGGATATCTGTATCTCTACATATATGTGTGTATGGATGTATGGATGTATATATATATATATATATATATATATATATATATATATATATATATATATATATATATATATATATATATATGTGTGTGTGTGGGTGTCTTTCTATGTGTATATAGATGTGTGTGTTTATATATGCATGTGTAGTTTCATGTGCATTGTGTATATATAGGTATGTAAGTATGTGGTTGTGTGCATGTATTTGCATATATATATATATATATATATATATATATGCATGTATGTGCATATATGCATATATGCGCGTGTATTAGCATATGTATTCACTCTTAAATAACTAAAAACTGGTCATTGTCAAATAAACGAATGGATTTACCGCGGCTGCTACCAACATTCGAAAATGAAACCCGAACTTTCCAAACGCATATGACACATACATAAACCCGTTCTCTCCCCCCTCAATCTCTATATTTCTTTCCGTCTCTCTCATCTATTTCATAAACTCCAGTGTCTAGCTAAACAACTAAAAATAGCCAAATCTTAAAACCCAAAAATTAAATCCCCCTCCTCTCCTTGCCCCTCCCTTTTACCTCCTTCTCGCACCCTCCCTCCTATATCATTATATCTTCACCCACGCCTAGCTGAATTGGCTAACCCCCCCACACACTACCCTCTAATGATTTTTAAGCTTCAAATCTTAACTATGATCGATCATCGTCCCCTCCCCCTCATTATATCCATCACCCTTTTTTTTCTTCTCGTGTTTTCTCTAAAATACGTCTCCCAAATAATAATAGCCATTTCTCTAAGGTGTGTCATTCTGCTTGATCGTAGATATGGCCTGGCAACTGAAACATGTGTAACTAAACATATAAAACGGTAATAAACATAAAATGCATATTTGCTCAGCAATAGTATTGAACACATATTCAGGTTTTTACTAATAACCATTTTTGCTATATATATATATATATATATATATATATATATATATATATATATATATATGTGTGTGTGTGTGTGTGTGTGTGTATGTGTGTGGGTGTGTGTGCGTGTGTGTGTTGTGGGTGTGTATATTAAAAGATCCATCCGTTTAAAAGTCGCTTTATCTCTTGACCCTTTCTTTAATCATTTTTCCTTATAACCAAATTACACTACAAACCAATATGTTTTTCCCCCACAAGATAGCGCTACATAAAATAAGTATCCCAGATAACTGATACGAGTTCGTGATATGATTACAGAAGAGAGAGCAATTATGGCCAACACGTACACAAGACTTGTAATCATGTTATTTTCAGCTCTTGAGAATTTTACAAAATGAATCCATTACGTCGCTTAGCTATGGTATTAGGATATCGGCAGAGAAAACCTACTGACAGCATCTTCAAAAGTGGTTAAACGCATCTAGAACTCCATGGATATTAGTGGGATGGCAAGGCCGCAGGAGATACAACAATAGATAAAAAAAAAACTTAGCAAAATTAATCCCAAAACAGCAAAACCAATGTTGACTTGCCAGGACAAAGAAATTGCGCCATTATTAATTGGTTGAAGATTCAGATCCGTATTTACCTATTTCATGAGCTTTAAATTGTATTAAAAACATAAATATTTATTTTTAACTCGCCCCTGTCATATTAAAACTGTGTATGTTTTTATACATCAAGCATTTCTGCTTTTATTCTTTCATGGTATAAACTTTCTCAAATGGCATTCAAGATAATAGCGTATAATGGGCTTATATTTGTCCGATTTTTTCTAATTATCGATTATCGATACATATTTTATAGAAACCCTATCGAAGATCATTGCAAGATACTAAGATGTTTTTATTACATGGGTGTCACCACTTATAAAGGCCCGAATGCCACTCAGGGATAAGGGTTATTGCGTGTACAGTAATCAATGAGATAGTATTGTAGTAATCATTAGTATTGGGTGGATGTTGATAGAGTGTCTTACTTAAGGGAGCGGTTTGTCAGGAGTTTGTTTATGTTGGATTTGAAGACGTCTAATTTGTAGTCAGGTGGAAAACATGCAAGCGGCAGAGAGTTCCACTGCCGTATAGTTCATAGAATGAAGCTTTGCTCATGAAATCTACGTTTGGATTTAGGCACATATATAGAGTAGGGAAAATTATCGACAGTAGTTTAAGCCAGACGGGTGTTTTTCGTGAAAGATTGGCAAGGGGGGACGAGGGATTTGAGCTCAGACAAGCACCTGCCAGGAAAATAATGAAAAAGCAAATACATGCTTGCAACGTCTCTTCTGTGGGAGAGAGGTTGCAGGGTAGAGAAAAGTAATCCTCACTAAACTACGAAGTCTATTTTGTACTCTGTCAAGGCAGTATAGGCTGTTTGTAGCAGCTCCTACCCAGATGTGGCAGCAGTACTCCATCCTTGGACGTACTTGGCTTTTATACTGATAGAGACTTGCATCCGTAGAGATATATCTTCTAGAGAGGTAGAAGGATCTCACAATTTTCCCAGCGTTCCTGGTAACAGATTTGATGTACGTGCTCCATTTCAGATCAGGAGTAAAGGGCAAACCCATATGCTTGTCAAAACATCGAGTCTCTCCAAGACGAGATCCATCCATTTCAATTAATGTCAGATGGGGATCAGAGCATTGATGATTTAAAGATAGAAGCTTAGTTTTGGATGCATTAAAAGTGGCCAGCCACCTCTCCCCCATTTGTACCATGTGCTGAAGATCAGAGGAGAGAGAATTAGAGAGAACTTTGTCATTTACAGCCTTTGATGTGTTGCCATAGATGTCCGTGTCATCAGCATAGATGCCAACAAATGATTTAAGTATGTGTTTTGTGAGATCATTGATGTAGATCAGGAAGAGAGTTGGACCCAGGATGGACCCCTGAGAGACTCCAGCATTAATACTGTGCGCCTCTGATTTCTGCCTATCAACCACTACTCTTAAGAATCTATCGGAGAGACATGATTTAATGATTGAGAAAACATTTCCAGTAATACCGTAGCTGGAAATCTTGTGAAGTAGGCCATTATGCAATACCTTATCGAAGGCCTGAGATATGTAAAGAGATATTGCCCTGGAAAGGAAAACTTTGCCAAGAGATTCATTAATCCTGTGTTATATAACCGTTAGCACATCTGCTGTAGATCTTGCAGAGCGGAAACACTATTGCATGTCACTAAGAAGGTTGTTTCTGTCGAGGTGGTTCACTACTTCTTTATTTAATATGGAGTCCAACAACTTACTCATGACACACAGGAGAGTTATTGTTCTGTACTGAGACTTTTCACCTGAATTCTTAAATACAGGACATACTGATGAGCATTTCTAGGGTGTTGGAAAGCACTTCTTCTTAAGGCAACGCTTAAACAGTTTTGTAAGTATGGGGGCAAGTTCTGGTTGGAGCTTTTTCAGCACTATAACTGGAATGCCATGAGAGCCGTTGCTTTACTGGAATCAAGGTTCTTGATTCGCTTGGCGACCTCACGCACATATATTTGTATGCTGCATAGCGTGTTGTCTGTTATAGGAGGAAATACAGGGAGTTGATTGTCATTCTCGCATAGGGTAGAATTAGGTGCCAATTCTTGGAAAATAGTCGGGGCTTGTCTGATGCTTAGGAGATGACCTCAAGTCCATTGATGATAGTTGGGATAGAACGCACACTTCTGTTCAATATCCTGTTTGCTATTTGCCAGAACTGATGGGAACCAAGCCGTTTCTCAGCTACGTTGAATTCAACAGACTGAGAATACAGCACTCTTGCATATTTTATTACTCTTTTACTGTGGTTGCTGGCAGTCCTGAAGGCAGCTTTAGTCTCAGTACATCTATTACGTTGGTAGCTATGGAAAAAGTGATGTCTGTACGCGATGGCAGCAGCATATTCAGGGGAGAACCATGACTGGCTGTCAGTTTTTTTTAATTTTTGGGATTGTATGAATTGGTCTATGTCTATAATTAACCATTGGGTCAGGTTTGATACTATAGAGTACACATCCTTTTTAAACATGGAATGCAGATGTATGTCGGATATGAATATACGGAAGCTATCTCAGTCATCCATAGAGTACCGATATACAGTACGTTGGAGAGGTACGTCTGAAGACTTATTACATTTCATTTTTATCTTAAGTGCTACAACAGAATTGTCAGATTTGAGTTAATATTTATAAATTTTCCCGAGCCGTTTCAAAGTCTACAGGAAACACACTCACACACAACGGTAAAGTTCTACATATAAAATAATCGATATATATATATATATATATATATACATATATATATATATACATATATATACATATATATATATATATATTTATATACATTTGTATGCATTTATATATGAGAACGTATGTTCCTTGGTGTTCGCATTATTTACAAATTATTTATGTTTTTTTTTCCATATGCATAATGAACACTAATAGCATAATATAATTACGGCATTTATATTTCTCTCTCCAGAAAACAAGTTAAAAATACAATGTTTTTCCTCACAGTGAATAACTTTTACTATGTCGCTATCATATTAATTATGCTGTGTAGTATTCATTGGACAGTGCAACCCCTGTATTTTTCTCCCTTTTGTAATCACCTCGAAGGTTCGGACCGTGTGTGTAAGCAACACGTTTACTCGACCGTTACTACATTGGTAGCTCGTAAAACTAAATTTACCTTGTTCACACGGCGACTAACGGGGAAATGAGTCGGTAGCTTCGAACACAAAGACGCCGTAATGAACACGCCGAAAGCATCCATGTATAGGCGACCATTTCTCATTAGTGACCGTCATAACATAATTACGAATCGGTAACATTGCTGTCTCAAATAGAATTACGCTGATCGAGTAAACAGCAGTTTGGCGAAAATGAGTCGAACACGAATAAAACGAACCAAGCGAGCTTTGGTGAATTGGTTTCGTGATTCTGGAGATGGTGATTAGTCTGCACAAATTGCATCACAATGAAACATAGTAAACAAGTGTGATACACGAAAATGATGTTTGCGCCTTAGACTGTCGCAAACAATATTTAACTGCTAAATATAGTGCTTTTTTATGAACAGTAGAAACATAACTTAAAAAAAAATAGTTTATTTGCAAGTTATACCACAAATACGCCGTTTAGCTATCACACCATTACTGACAATGCAGGCCATCAAATTAATTATACATTTTCCTAATTAATGATTAGACTTAATCTGTATCGCAAAACAGATTTAACATATGTCATTTAAGGTAATATTAACCCCTCATATATATATATATATATATATATATATATATATATATATATATATATATATATATATATATATATATAACAATAATACCACTTTATTGTGATTTGTCTGTCATAAATACACAATTCTATGCAAACATAATATGACATTATTCTATTTTAAATATGCAATATTTAAAGTTAAATATTCATATCGACGAATATTTTAACTCAATCGCTAATATATTTCGGCGTTGATAATAAATGTAAAAATTAAGGTGGGTGTGATTGATTGCTAGAATAAAAAAAATAAAACAAACCGAAGATAAAACTGTTTTGTCCGGGTAAGAGCTGAGTTTTGTTTTGATAATTTATTGTTAAATTTTTGAATGTGTAAAGTGCTTGCCTTAGATCGTGATCAGTCGTTATGCTCATTTTACAAACATCATCAATTTTATACATTAAAAATTGAAAATGAAATCGGCTGATTTAAGCGAAAACTGATGCCGCCGTAGATGTCGGTTTTACTTTCTGACAAGGAAAACCTTTTCTTGCATTTATAATATTTAGACATGAGTTGTTGACATGCCATATACAAGCTTCAGAGAGTTTAAAACTGGCTTCGAAACTCAGTAAGTAATGCCGTTTTCTCTTAACTGGTACCTCTCTCCTACACGAGATATATTGCGAGTCTTGCTATGCTCTATAGTAATTTTCATGGCACGTGCTCGATTTAACTCCAATATATAATTCGCCTGACCGAATTTTCCAAATTACTCGAATTTCTACAACTCGTCATTAAAAATTCCACCCACTCTCTTGATGCGATTAAATCTAAATGCAGATCCCATGAACAAAGCGTATTCCCAAGACATGCCCAAAATCTTCCACTGTAACGCTGACGTAGCTGACGGTTAAATACGGTATGATAGTTTCAAATCGAATGTAAACAATTGCTAGTTTGATCCATCCCCATAAGTAATTGAAATTTACCAAATATACACTATTAAGCATTGTTACAATATCACCTAATATTCGTTTGCACTAATACTCTGGTGGTATCGGGCCTTGATATGTAGTTACTCCCACCAAAAAAACGCGTTCACGTCAGCTAATACACATTATTCATCGATGTGATAGTTTTAATAAAAAAAAGTATATTCAAATTATGATTAGCGAGTAGAAATAATTTCCACATACCCCTCATCGAATTACGAATTCTAAAATTCTTTTTTATAGTATATTTCAATCATCAACGATGGATCCGATGATAGCTGCGATGTGTTAGAATATATTTTAAAGAAGGTTATATAATTGTTACCTTCCATACTGAATATGTTTTCCAACGAAGGGAAATCTCCAAATAACGGAAAGATGTCCTGCATGAATTAAAGTGAAAAATAAGGAATTGACACATGTTCTTAGAAATTTAATATTCGTTAGGTGGAAGTATTTGTATAGGAACGTTTTGGTTATTTTCCTTGCCGACTTTGCCGTGAAGAAATGTATATATATATATATATATATATATATATATATATATATATATATATATGTCTATATATATATATATTGTGTGTGTGCAAAATTAAGACTTCAAGACAAGGTGTTTATTGCAACGAAAAGTGTATTTCATTTTATGTTACGATTGTTTCAATGTCCAGTTCGACAATTTCAAGCATTATATTGCTTGAAAGTTTTCAAAAACCAGTATTTCTTCAGACTTTATGAATAAACACACTTTTGACAATGTAGCATTCTTGAATAGAAAGAAAAAACACCCTTTTGTATATGAATATTTACTGAATTACACGAACCCAGTATAATACATATAAGTCTCTCTCTCTCTCTCTCTCTCTCTCTCTCTATATATATATATATATATATATATATATATATATATATATATATATATATATATATATATATATATATATATATACATATGCGTGTGTGTGTCTGTGTGTGTCTTTTTTATTGTGTGCATACATATAAGAAGTAATCGGGCTTGCTATACTGATCATCAATTTTTAATATTTATATGCACATATACGCATGAAGAATGATTAAATATCATTTGTGTTAACCATAAAATGTGTCTTACTTTATTATAGCGCATCAATCGTTCGGTTTATAAAATATATTCATTTAATTCAGAAGATTAATTCGGTGTTTATAAAGAATATAAATCAATAATAAAATAAAAATAAGTGAACAAAACACTAGCAATGTAAACATAAAGCTTAATGTAAAAAAAAACAACATAAATCTAAAATGCCGAAATTTGACCGAAAATGTTCCATGCAATGTGCCCGCGAGAGACCCGCTATACACATTTGAATTGCATGACAAAATAGCTTACGTATATGCGGTAAAATATTTAAAGTAAAGGCTTAGCCAAAATATAAATTATAAAGGTGTTGTGGTTGCATGGTTGAGCAATAATTTGTAAGGAAATACAATGAAGACGCAAACAACAAGATAACGCAATAATAAGTGTATTAAAGAAAAGGTATATTTACAATATGTACAAATAACGGTGTCGAGTCAGAGAGTCTTGGTGGGAGGACATGTACGCTCCTCGGCGTCACTTCTGGTGGCATTTGAGTAAGACACACCAAGGCCAACCTAGGCTTGCCATTTATAGTGTTATGTTATTCGCATATGCAAATAAGTGGTTGCCACCACAACACCCCCTCCCAAGATTTGAAGTCACACAGATTTCAATATCTTTTTCTTTTTGGGTTTACCATTAATGGTTCATTCACTTTTCTTTTCCTACCTGATCTTCGGGGTTCAGGTGCATTTTGAGGCGGTTCAAAATTAAAAGATTCGTATATGATATCTATGGTGTCCTCCTCTTCGACTGTTGTCGTATCATCATCATCAGGGATATGACGTTTTTTTATCTGATTTAAGTGTCTTTTATGTATATTCTGTGGACCTTTAATCATGTATGTACAATCACCAATGCGTTTATCCACTACTCCACATTCCCAGTAAGATATGTTATTTGTGTAGCACTTAAAATATACTCGATCTCCCGAGTTATATTTCTTTCTTCTCGTGTGTGTAGTGTTTCGGATAATTGCCTGCCTTGGCAATAGTTTGTCAAACGCTGATTTTACCTTTCTGGCAAACATTAGATCAGCTGGTGATATGTTTGATGGTGTACTAGGATGTGGTGTAATCCTATATACTTGCAAGAATTGTTGCAAAGCTTTTTCTGTTGGTGTTCCAATGGATTTCTTTAACGCTCGTTTTAGCGTGTCCACGAACCTTTCCGCGAGGCCGTTCGACATTGGATGATACGGCGGAGTCGTTATGTGCTTCACTCGGAACGTGTCGCAAAATTCCTTAAACTCTGCGGATGTGAACTGCGTTCCATTGTCAGTGACCAGTGTGTCTGGTACACCGAATCTTGCAAACAACTCGTGTAGGAACCTTATTGAGTTGTTCGTTGTTGGATTCCTGCAACGCATTACCTCCGGCCATTTTGTGAAACTATCCATACAATTAAATAATAGTTTTCACCTACTGGACCAGCGAAGTCCATGTGGATTCTCGACCATGGTTGGTCTGTTTTCGGCCAAGGTTTGTGTACTATAGGTGGAGATTATGCCCCTACCTGGCATTCTTTTACATTTATCAATTGTTGTCGCTATGTCAGTGTCCCTGTTACGCCAGTACACGTAGCTTCTCCTTAACGACTTCATTCGATCTATCCCCGGATGTCCTGCGTGGAAATCTCTTAACATCCTATTCTGCAATGTTTTGGGTATTACAACTCTCTCGCTGTACAGTAACACATCGTCACATATGGAGAAAACTTCCTGCACCTTTGTGTCCGTTATAATTTTCTCTTTTATGTCCTTTATATATTCCTCTTTCTCGGCTTCCCTTTTAATGTCCGACAAAGTTACGGGTAGTTCCTTAATGATGTTTGCTACCATATTTTTACTTCAACATTTGTCCGAATTGCTGCAATGACTGATTCTTCCAGATTGTGTTTCTGTGGTATCAGTCTTGACAGTCCATCCGCATGGCAAATATTTTTTGATGCTAGATGTTGTAGCTGGAAATCGTAATTAAGTAGTATTGTACCCCAGCGCAGCAATCTATTTGCGGTGTATACCGGCAATCATTTTTTTGATCCATAGATCGTGACTAACGGTTTATGGTCGGTTTCAAGTATGAATTGTCTACCATATAAATATAGGTGAAATTTAGTCACGGCAAAGATTATGCTCAACGCTTCTTTTTCGATTTGTGAATATGCCATTTCGGCTGGTATCAGCGTTCTCGAAGCGTGCGCTATTGGTTTTCTAGACCCATCCGGCATAATATGTTGAATGCATGCTCCTAAGCCGTAGGAGCTAGCGTCACTAGCGACGGGTTTTTTTAAGTTTGTGTCAAGGTGCGTTAAGAATAATTCGGATGTTAGTGCGCTCTTTATTTTGTCAAAAGCGGTTTGGCATTTTTGCGTCCAGTTCCACGGTGTATCCTTTTTAAGCAGATTATTTAAGGGTGCTCGCAAGTTATGCATTCCTTCAATAAAAGATTGGTAATAATTTGCGAGCCCTAAGAAACTCTGCAAGGTTGTTACATTATCGGGTGATGGCATATTTTTTTATTGCCGCAGATCTGTCCGGGTCTGGACGTCGTCCATGTTTGTTTATTATGTGCCCAAGGTACTTAATCTCGCTCATACAAAAGTCACATTTACTTTTTCTTTAAAGCCGAATTCTTGTATTCGAGTAAATACTTGTTTCAAATGTTCCTTATGTTCTTCTAGGGATTTGGTCCTGACAACAATGTCGTCCAGGTATGCACATGCGCACTCAATACCACTTAGCATGGTGTCCATCGCTTGCTGAAAGATGGCAGGCGCTACTTTGATGCCAAAAGACAATCGGTTGTATTTGTATAATCCCTTATGCGTATTGATGCAGAGTATTTTGGAGCAATTCTCCTCGACCGGTATTTGCAAATACGCGTCGCTCAAGTCTATCTTGGACAAGATATTACCCCCATTCAACTTCGTAAATATTTTCTCTGGGCTTGGTAGTGGGTAATGGTGATCTTTTAATAGGGAGTTGACCCCGGTCGAAAAGTCTGCGCACACTCTAACTTCGTCATTCTTTTCCTTTCGTATACGGTGGGGGCTGCCCACTCGCTGTGTTCTATTTTTGATAGAATTCCCGTCTGTTCCAATCTATTTAAATGTTTATCAATCTTTTCCAACCCAGCGAACGGAACATTTCGCTTTTTTCTAAAAATTGGGCTGGCGTTTTCTTTAAGTTCAAACGAGGCCTTGACTTTATTGCAGCGACCTAAGTTAGTCGTGAATGCGTCAGGAAATAATTCTTTTAAATCGTCTTTTATATTTACTGTTGTTAGAGAAGAACATTCTAATTTTTTACAGAATGTATTCATTGGCTTATCCCATAGTCCGAATTTCTCAATTAAATCTATTCCAAACAGATTTTCACTATTTTTTAGTACGAATCTTTTTAATTTCGAACTCCCTTTCAATTTTATCGGGAGGACAACTTCTCCTTCAAATTTTATACCACCACCAGTTACCGTCCGGGCTGCTTTATTAGTTTTCATCATGGCCGGTTTTCCCAACTTTTTCCACGTATTCAGGTTTATTATAGAAACATCGGAGCCGGAGTCGAGTTGTAACTTTATTGATGTTTTAAATATTTCCACTTTTACGTCTTTTCGCCGATCTTTGTCTAATTTTGTATTTGATTTTGTTTGATGTACTCTCGTTCTGATGTAATCTTTATATCTTCAGCAATCGCTTTTGTATCCTACCTTCTTACAAATGCAGCATTTTTTCTTCTTTTAGGACAATCTGATTCCCGATGCTTTTCTGCAAACCTCTTACAGTAATATCTAGGAAGAGGCTTGTTATATTGTGTACTATATTTATGGTTATTATCTTTGGAATATCCCGTTCCATTGCTTTTCTTTGTAAAGTTCTTGGTTGGTGCGTATGGTTTTCTAACTTTTCTTACATATGCCACTCCGGATTATTCTCTATTTTTTTAATCCTTTTTTTTTGTGTAATGGCCCTTTCACAGTCCTCTGCTAGTTTCTGGAGGGTAAAATCTTGCTCAGACTCCAGCTTAGACAACACTCGTCTGCGTATTTCTGCATTTTTCGTGGAAACTAACCCTTGAGCGAAGATTAGACATTTAAAATATTCTACCGTTTTTTTTCTGCAAGCTTAAAATTATCGCAGTTTTTATTGACAACTGATGCGTATGTCAAATAATCTTGGTTGTCCATCTTTCTTAGATTCATGCACAGCCATCTTTTATGAAAAAGAGATATATTTGGATTAAATAATTCTTTTAGTAATTTTACAGCTTCCATGGACTCTAATTCCGCAGTTTTTTTAGGTAATATGTAATCTACGAATTTGCTGTGTTCTGATGTACCCAATTTTCTGAGTAAGAGGCTCACTTTCTGACTATTTGGCCAATTTTTACAGTCCAGTTGAAAAACATCCTCGTATCTTGTGTAGTATTCTTCCAAATCCTTCTCTTCCTCAGGCACATAATGAAATGTGTCCATGCTATTAAAAATAGTTGTATGGGAGAAATTAACACTATCGACATTTTCTCGATTACTCTTTAGTAGTTCCAGTGGTTTAGCAAAACGTTCCTCTTGACTTTCTTCATATTCCAATTGTAGTTTCTTATGCCTTTCTTCCTGTTCCAATTGCAGTTTTTATGCCTTCCTTCCTGTTTCAATTGCAGTTTTGTCTGCTTTAATTGTGCCATTTTCTGCTTTTCTTCTTGTTCCTCCTGCCATTTCAATAATCTGTCCTTTCTCTTTTCCTCGCGGTCAGCCTGTGGCTGTATTTGTGTTTGCAAAAGCTCGTTTTGTGTAGCTTGTCTGCGTCTATCCCGCTCAGCCTGTGCTTGTCAAAATTGCATGAACATTTTTTATAAGTCTTCCATGTTTTTTTTTGTTTTTTTGTTTTTGTTAGTGTGTAGTTAAAAAAATATTGTACCATGTACCATATACACCGGTTTGGGTTACAACAAAAAAAACAAATTGCTGTAAGCTCCTGTTTTCAATAATAATATCGCTGCTTGCAATAATATATTCTTTTTGCGAGTCACGCTGCAAAAAAAATAAAACAGGTTTATCTGGAATCACGAAATGGAATTGACTTTCCGTTTTTAGGCAATTACTAATAAGTATCTCTTTCCGCAAAATAAAAGTTGCGTTTTTTTGTTTTTTTTAATCGAGTCACAATTGAATAAATGTATGCAGTACATTTAGTTCTTTGATTTTTTTCTCTAGTATTTTAGTAATTAAAATACCTCTTAAATTGAGATTACCTTTTTTTCCGTGACGTTTTACTGTATTATCCGTTAGTCAGTGACAACTTCAAGAAAAAAATCCTTTCCTTGAATTTTAGTCTTAGCTGTGGTATTTCCTTTTAATACCGACGTCAACCAAAACATTAATTAAAAAGTCCTTTAGTTGTTGTTTTGTTTACGGAGAACAGTAATTAGAATCCACTGGTGAACTTTTTTCGTAGGTTACTTCCTTGCTTTTCGTAATACGGGTCTGACCTGTCGTTTTTGCGACAGAACAAAGTTCGCTTTTCGTTTGCAAGTTCGTCCTTTAGTAAGATTTGTCGTGTAGCGACAAACAAAAATTCACTTTTACATTCGTTTGCAAGTTGGATTCCCAGAAAACGGCGTAAATTGTCGCTTTTGCCACGTTAGAGTGTTTTTTTCACTTGAGTTGAAACTTCTCTTTAGCGTAAAATCCGTTTGCTCGTCAACACTTTGCATTCCTTAAAAAAATGGTCAACCTTTGCGTTGTACTTTTTTTTTAAATAGTTCTTCGTCAAACTGTTATATTTGACGCTTCATATCTCGTCGCCAACTGTTGTGGTTGCAAGGTTGAGCAATAATTACTAAGGAAATACAATGAATACGCAAAAACAAGATAACACAATAATAAGTGTATTAAAGAAAAGGTATATTTACAATGTGTACAAATGACGGTGTCGAGTCAGAGAGTCTTGGTGAGAGGACATGTACGCTCTTCGGCGTCACTTCTGGTGGCATTTGAGTAAGACACACCAAGGCCAACCTAGGCTTGCCATTTATAGTGTTATGTTATTCGCATGTGCAAATAAGTGGTTGCCACCACAACAAAAGGATAAGGAATGTATATCATATTTAGAGATTGCAATGCACGTTGTAAATAAAAGGATGGAAGTATAAGTATTGTAATCCATGGTGACCCAAAATAATGCACATGAAAATAACATACGTAATAACATCATTGTCCATTCAGTGAGAAATCCTCTGAAATAATCTCTTATGAAATATCTGAATAAAGACTTAAAACATGATTAAATGTTTAAGTTACACAGTAATAATTCATGTTGATGTAAAACTGTTTGTTTAACGCGTGAAATTATCTTGTATGTTACAGCTCACTGAATTTTCTTTTATAATATGAGAAATAAACAGTTTGGTGTTTGCTTAACTTAATTAGGCAGTTGTTAAAGTATGTGACCAATAATAACTAATTTAAAATAAGTTAAATAGACGTTTTCTCAAGTAACATCAGTGAATGTTAACTTTTTTTGTTGGAAACATATATGAAATTGTTTTATTATGAGGATATATAATTAACTGTGAAAATAAATTGGCGACTGTATGTAAAACCATCTTCATCAATGTGAAAATAATTGTAATTGAAATGACGATGAAGCAACTCTACGTTCTAATTTTGTTGCGTGGTTATGATATACTTATCAATTAAATTCGTCTAAGCTCTGATATTTTATATACAAAATGGCAAAATGTTTACCAGTAGTAGAAATACTACAAAACCGAGGTTTCCGTGCGTTTTCACGCAAACATATACGTGTTTCACTACGCCGGATTTTACGTGAGTCCATCACGCCGACCTATACGTTTTTTTTTAATTTAGTCTGCATAACATTATTTCCGTAACCGGATTAACCTTCCCTTCAGCAACCAGTATAATGTCTTTTAGCCAAGCCGGGGTCACGTGACCTCATCACGCCGACCTATATGTATTCCAAGTTATTACTTCAGCAACTGGACTTACGCCCTCTTCAGCAACCAGTATAATGTATTTTAAATAAGTCGGGATTACGTGACCTCATCACGCCGACCTATATGAATTTAGTAAAACCTAGGTCTTCAGAGGTTCAAATCCAATTAAATTCTGTTAGAGGAAGGAGTCTGCCGCCGAACGACTAATAAAAATTATGCACCACGGAATATTTATTAATTATATAAAGAATTAATGAAATACGGGCACTCAGTCTTCATGAGATGGAATACTCAATTACGGCAAAAGAGTTTCAAACAAATAAACAATTCAGAAACCTGGTATACATAAAGCCAATGCAATATGGGCTTAACAATTATTTTTTATTTAAAAAGAAAACATTTAAAAAAAATAATTTCAGAACACCTCGGTCACAATCTAGCATTTATTTACACAATGCAAACGTATTTCAAGTTATTACATTCATAATCAACTTTTTCCCGACTGTCAGGGTACATTTAAAAAGTGTGTGTATTTTTTTCAAAACTTGATTTAGAAAAGATCATTAAAATTTCATTCTAAAATTTAAACATAATTTCAAGTATTTTGGTTCACCGGTAAAATCAATTTTTCTTCCCAAAGGATCATTAAAAATTCCGAATTTATGTTACTTAAATGTTTTCCAAAGTAATTCATTTATTATTTTACAGCCATATTCACAAAAGATCATTAATTGAGAATCGACCCATTTTTCACAAAAAAATTCAAAAATTATTCCAGACATTTGGTTCATTATTAAAATTAATCTTCCTAAAATATCATAGAAAATTCATGTTGAATCAATGTACCCTTCACAATGAGATGCATAGACCCCCCATATTTTTTAATTTCGTAATTATTATTTTTAAAATTCAGTGTACATTTTAAGTTATTTAATGTACTGTTAAAATAATTTCTATTCATAGATTATTATGAAGGTCATTTCGAATTCAGAAACTGTTCACGTTAATCAACTTTTTTTTCAAAGTAATTAGTTTATTATTTTAAAAACAACCCTCTTCTTAAGATCACCCACAAAGATTATTTCGAATTAATAAACTCCCGCCACACCTGGGAGTTATATTAGTAAACAGCCAGTTCTGTATAGTAAACAGCTTGAGAAAATTAAAGTTTCAATTGAAGAGGGTTCTTTCTAGACTGAGAAAATCTTTTTCTTAAGAATTAATTCAATTTTTCGTAAATGCTCTTCAGTCAATATTTCATGGACTCCTATCATACTGTCCAATTTCAAATAAACCTTCACATAAAGAATTCTCTCGAATAATTATTCCTTAAAAATTATCTATAATTCAGGAAAAAGTATTTCGTTAGTCAATTAATATTTCTTTAGAAATTATAAAAACTCAGAAATGTAATAGCATAATTTTTCTTTAAAGAAAACTTTGAAAATTTCTGAGAACTCTTAAAAAATTTACGTAATCATGTAACAGTTGGCTTTTGCAGATGCTCGCAGATTTCTGCCTTTTTTATGCTTAATAAAAACAATCGAAGGCATCATTTAATGTAATTAAAGGAAGTATACAACTTTTTGTGCTTTAATCTTGGTAAAAAAGTAAAAAAAAAACACCAAGTTAATTCGTTATTATATGCCCTCCTGCACCCCGGCCAGGGGGGGGGTGCTATACAATCATTAACACGCAACAGTAGAGAAAGAGAATGAGTGGGAAAAGAAGAGGATAGGGACAGAGCGATGTAATTACATACCGCACTACCTTCATAACACCATTCCGTAATCATACACAAAAAAAATATTCGACCATTTTATAAGACACTCTCTAGTTCTCAAAACTTTAACGGGTAAGGTTGTGGAAGAGAGAGAGACGGGGAAAGAGAGGAGGGGATAGAGAGAAGAAGAGAGACAGAAGCAGGTAGCATTGATCGACCACCCATCCATCAACACGCTCAAAAACACCATTACGAGGTCATATTCACTGATCTCTCCCATTTGCAGCCATTGTTTTAAACAAATGCGTGACAGGTAGACTTAAACAGGTCTACATTGTAAAAATAAACAAAATAGAAAAACAATCTTATTTTGAACAATTTTGTAAAAGGCATTCTCCCAAAAAACTTTCACATTATCTAACGCCATTTTTTTACCAGTGACATATTCTTTTTTTTTAAACAGACAAAAACATCAATAAAAAACATTATCAAATCAAAAAAGTTTCCTTAATGTTTCAGCGTTAATTTTTACCTTACCTGAAAAAGGACATCTCAACTGCTCATGAAATATACTGTTGAAACAGAGTTCAATTTTTTAAAATCAAAACTGAACAAATCATTAACATTTTACAAAGTTCTTATATTGGCAAAGTCAAAAGCAATTTAAAAAAAAAATCCTATATTTTTTATAAAACTAAACTTAAGATCAGATAAAAAATTGTTAGGTATCTTTTTTCTTTCCTTTTTTCTCTATTTCTTTATTTAATTTCTTTTTCGAGCTTCGAGTTTGAAGGATTTTTCTGTTTCTTTTATGTAATAACAACATGCATATATATATATATATATATATATATATATATATATACATATTGATATATATCTTTAGAGAGACAGAAAGAGAGAGGGCGCGTGAGAGAGAAAGATATATTACATATTCTAGAGACACTTTTTTTTCGTCTCTGTTTTTTTTTTCTTTGTGTTGGACACATTTCTTTTTTTTTTTTTTTAAGGGTTACTTTATAATACTCTTTTTTTGGAATCGATCTTTTGTAACTATATTTTTTTGTAGGTGCCAGAAAAATGTTCTTTTTGATTACGTTTTCTTGTGCCCGTGTGTACTGGTCAGCCATTTTTGTTAATTTTTTGCCTTAAATATTCAATTCGTTCAGTTTTTAAAGACTAATGCCCATTTTTTAATTCGATTCGTCTAGGGGGTATTATTTTTGGTTGTGCCGTAGGCTAGATGATCGAAATTATTTCCATGCTGGGAAACAATATATCCTTGTCACGGCACTATTTATAGAACTATCAGCCGGCCACTGAGCTGTGACCGATAGACGTGTTATAGTTAATATCTTTAAGCGGTCTCAGGAAGATATGAAGATGGCCGTCGAAAAGAACACCTGAGGTGTTGGATGTGCTGTGGGGTTCCTTCTTCTTCTCCCATGACACACCTTGACCTCTTCACCCCTGATGCCATTCTGACTGGAATTTTCTTTCTTCATTTTCCGGAGGGCTTCGTTGTTTAATGAACTCATTTATGAAGGCATTTATGGGGCATTTATGGCAGACACAAGAGATATGACACGCGACAAAATTGTAATATATATGGAACATAACTAACTATTTTATTTTACATTAGATATACAATATATTACAAACAACCTTTTACAATTTAAAACCGGGCAATAGGATTTTACAAGCTAACTAACCTAACTAGTCTTGAGGGATGGGGTTCTCCCCCATCATTTACGGAGATACAAAAATTATTGTGCTCACCTCATGACGACCTGAACAGAAAGAGGGAGAGAGAGAGAGAGAGAGATCTAGGAAAAGTAATTATGGGAAGGTGTTTTTGCATCTCTACGCACATGGCCAAATCACTACCTGTCCATGCTGCAGAGGGTGTTAGAAACAGTGGTACTAAAAAATAGAACCACAGTGTTATATATAACGATGTACATTTTGCTAAATCACTATAGAAACAATATCCGATATCTGGTCTCACTAGACATAATTAGTGTTAACATTTTGGTCAGAATATATTTCTCAAGCAACACATTACGCTAATCGTAATCCATTTCAAATGTAATTTACTACATCAACTCTCAGAAGGCGCGTCATTGATTAAGGCTTCCTAAATAATGTGTTATGCCGGAATGAGATTTAGATAAATATCAGAAAACCGATATAGGAATGCATTGAGTAAATATACCGGGAAATTATTGGCGTAACGCAATAATAAAAATATATAAAGAATGCATAAAAAATTACATTATATACAATTGTAAGTTAACGTTTTCTATAATTTAAATTTAACTTTCTACCGGTGGCAATACGAAAATCACATAGTGAATTCTTCCACACAGACATCTACAAATAGAAATATTGATTATTCTGCTTGCAATGAGAACATTATCCTCATGCTTTCAGTCATCTTAGTGTCTTAAGATTTTTTAACCTGTGTGTATGTGCAAGATTTTTAT
The DNA here is from genome assembly GCF_053919585.1 of Euprymna scolopes. NCBI lineage: Eukaryota > Metazoa > Mollusca > Cephalopoda > Sepiida > Sepiolidae > Euprymna > Euprymna scolopes. Next base: position 136,185,935 of record NC_136495.1, read on the forward strand.
TATATCAATCTGCTTAAAGCTGCCAGTTACTGCCGAGATATCGTTCGTTATCGTTACTAGTTTCCTTTGTAGCCGTGGTAGAGAATTATAATTATACTTATTCTAAGTTAGTCTATACATGTTTAATACGTTTGCTCATGTATGCACATGTTAATCGGCTGCCTATTAAAAACGCTTTACATGTCATTTTATTAGGTTTCCCACAATAATTAATAAATAAAGCCAATAACACATGACAATTATCTCCCCTTAAAAACTTGCAAAATAAATATTCTCTCTATCTATATATTAACTGTAGCGTCTTTAAATCAAAATACGCTAACGGAAACAATTTACTGCACGAGCGTAGCCCTTTTAAAATTCATCATTCAATAAAATAAAAAGCTATCGCAAACATCTAAATGACTACTTTAAACACAGTTCCTGATTTCAAAAAAAGAAAAACTAAAAGGTAACAATCTCTATATATTTTTAAATCAAATTTATTATGTAAATTCAAAAAATATATATTTTTTCTACTCATTTCTATCTCTAACCTATACTAATTTTCTTATAAATTTTAAATCCAAACCTTTTATTTCAATTTTTCAGATTCATCTGCCTTACTTTTAATGCTAGGTTTATTTTTGGTGTCTTTTAAATTCAATAGAAATCCTCCTAAATTTGCTGATGAGGAGACCGTGCTTACCAAAAAAACTATGTATAATTGTTCTACGTGACTTCATGTATACCACAAATAAAAAGCACGGATTTCCGAAACGATCGTACAGATAATTGATTTTGTTGTTGTTCCTTCTTATGAAACTGATTTTTAATTTAATTAAAATTTGATTTTTAAATTAATTTTTTTTTTTAATTTTTAAATTATAAATCACATTACTTAATATGGAATTAGGTCTAGGACATTTAACTATCGAGCTTATTATATATCTAAATTACAACGAGCATTTCCTGTATTTTAATTAAACTAGTAATTTCACTATTACATTAAAATACACTTAGCTCTTTAGACTATTATTCTAATCAACTTTAAATTATATATATATATATATATATATATATATATATATATATATATATATATATATATACACTGTGTATGCAAAATCAATACTTCAAAACAAGGTGTTGATAGCAACAAAAATTGTATTTCGTTTTACGTCATACGTGTGTGGGTATGTGTGTGTGTCTGCGTTTGTGTGAAAATGTATCTCTGTGTGTCTGTATGTATGTGTACAATAATCGTACATTTTCGGTGTACCAACTCGAGATTTGACATGAAACATTAAAGAAAAATCTTTTTAATCGGTTTCCGGCCAGAAATTTGGCTGTAAGGATTCGAACTTAAACTATTTGGCCTTTGGGAACTCTACCAAACTCCTCCGCCAATTTTGGGTTACGCCACTTGAAATTTCGGATATATGTAACGAGGACATGGATTTTATAATTTAATTTGAGCCTAAAAATAAATGTTAAGTAATCATAATTGGGGTCAAAGTAAAAAAAAAATACCCCTACGATTTCTACGAAATTAATGAGCCAATTTCTTTATTTAGACCACTGAAATTTTACAGGAAATGTATGTTGATATAGGGCAAGCTTTTAATTGTTTTTGTTGAAAATGTGGGTTCTAAAGGGCAAACTTCAAAACAGTTTACCTTTGGGGTCTCTAGCAAACTATTAAGCAAATGTTGGATTTAACCTGTTGAAAGTTCACATAAAGCGTATTCAGACACGCAGCAAACTTGTTAGTCCGTTTTAGGGCTAAAATTTGGCACGCAAGATGCCAAAGTTTACAGTGTTTACCGTTGCGACAATACCAACCTACTCAATTTTCGGTCTAAACACTGGTAATTTTAGATGTAAGTGACTTGAACATGGGTCAAAAATTTTCATTTGATTTGAGCGCAAAACAATAAATGTTAAAGGGGTCCAAATTTTAATTAAATTAAAAAAAAAATGACGTATTCGGTATCGAGCAACTTTTTTGTATGATAGTTAATCAAGCATGCTTTACAGAAAGGCAGTACCGCACTTATTGATACATGTATATATATGCATACTCCCATAAAGTGACGAACAGTACATAGGGTATATTTCATCAAGTATGTAGTTTCTCATATACTTTTAATATCTCTATTACATATCCAATTTGAATGCAAGTATGTTTTGATGGCAGACTCACTACATGTAGACTCATGAGTTTGTTTAAATGAACTGTTTATTATTTTTACGAAGTAATGTGGATGTTTTTATATACATCAGGATATACTTATTAATATGATTACATATAGAAATAATCTTATACCTGATTGATTATAATGAATATAGTTTTAATAAATCTTGGAAAGGCTGTAAAAGTCTTATAATTTTCTGTAATGTGGACGTATCTGTATTTTGAAGATTGCATTATTCCTTTGTTTTACAAAGTATCTGCGACAAATTTCCCTTTCGTTTTAGTCTGAGTCTTCTAAGCTTTACAGTATCTTCTAAGTCATATAAGATTTGTAAATCTCTTGCAATGATCAACAATAATGATAGACACTCTAGCATTGCCTTACTATCGTTTTAATATGTTACGACATCGTCATTAGTGTATCTTCTTCCTTTCAAATGTTACAGGTGTTGCTGAAATATTTAGTGCCTGTCTCAATTTACGACTTAGCTCGTCTCTTTGTCATTGAATGATTTCAATTTGCTTAATCTATTAAAGGTTGTGGTCAGGTTTAAGTTGTTATTGTTATCAGATTTCAAAAGTTAGCTAATGTTTACTTTGTTGGCAATGCCATTTATCGGTATATTTTGGACATTGGGTTAAAGGCTCTTAGATTTTAGACAAATCACATTCTTTATTTGTCTAGGTTTAATGTTTTTTAATATTTTTTCATATGCTATATTTTATTATACCTGGATGTGGGTCTTGTGGTAAGGCAGTGATACGCTTTTCAAATGCATTTGAGGTTTTTGCCTGCAAAATTATATTTATTCTACAGGCTCTTATATATTCAATCGAATATAGGTTCTAGCCTATTTCTCTTTTGTGTTCTCCTAATAATTTCAGATAGTTTTAAATATAAACCAAATGAAGCTATCCTAAGATCACGTCATATGCAATGCAAGGTTAGGCAGTGTTTTTCTAAATGTTCGTTTCAATTTGAAAATACGGTTATTTTTTCTAAGTGAAATTTGTTTTCCGTGTTATCGTTGTAGATTTATCATTATTTTTCTCACTTTGCGTGGCATTCACACGCCATTTCTGTTCGAGCTATCGTTCGATCAAATTCTAACATATCGATATAACACCGTAATTTTTTCCGGCTGAAAGCGTAACATATCAAAGGAGTATTAACTACTTTAACATGACTGGATATCTCCCACTCTGCCGTAAGGACTCTGACAAACATATGCACGGATTGGGGTGTACATTTGTAATACCCTTCCCTTGACTAGAGTAAAAACAGAGAATCGGACGATCAAGCCTTTATGTGCTTTAGACTTAACATGCAACCCAACAATAGCTACTTTTATTTTCTCTACGGCTCTCCCTCGACCCAGGACTGCACCATAATAAACGAAGTCGCTGACGCAACACTCTCCCTCGAAACCAGTGCATAAACACATGTATTTGGTGACTTTAATGCCCACCACAAAAACTGGATTTGGTTCTCTATTACACAGACGCAGCTGACAGCACAACACATAGCTTCTCTATATCTCACTCCCTATCACAAATGGTTACGTTCCCAACCAATTTCCCTGGGCAACAAGAACAACACGCATCACTTCTAGATCTGTTTTTGACCACAGTTCCCGATGATTTTATAAGGAATGCCGAAAGCCAACTTGGGAACGCTGCTCATGCAGTGATAATTGTTAAAATCGCCCTAAACGCTACAGCCAAAACTGAAGAGCCCCTGCTAAAAACAACGATATATTATAAAAAGTCTGACTGCGAAGCTATCAGTGATCTTATCAAAGATGCCCCTTGGGAAAATATGTTTTCTCTTCCTGCTGAACAGTGCGCAAATTTGGGCCACTGAATTGGTTAAAACTGTAATTGAAGCACATGCCCTCATGTCCGGAAATTTTATAGCAATCCCCACTCTCCTCAATGGTTTACTTCGACTTGCGAAACTGCCATTGCTCAAAGGCAGCATGCATACCGACGATTTCACCGACATAAGTCCAGTTCAAACAGACAAAAGTACATAGAAGCTAGAAGTAACGTTAAGAAAGAATTAGTGACAGCTAAAAGGGAATTTACTGAAACCTCTAAAAACGCATCGAAGCACAAAAATTAGGAACTCGTGACTTCTCGAAAATCTACAATAGTGTAGTAAATAATGGGCAATCGACAATTCCCCCACTAACCAACAATCACGAAATTGTTTGCTCAGCAACCGAGAAGCCTAACATGCTTGCCAGTCGGTTTGCCTCAAACTCTACACTGGACCCTCTCAACTACCCGCTACCTGAATTTCCAATGTGGGCAGATGCCGCGCTAGACGATGTGAAAATCACTCCTGCTCAGGTGCATGCTATCATTAAAAAACCTTGACACTTCAAAAGCATGTTGATCCGATCTCATCCCAGCTGTGCTATTAAAAAGTGCTCAGCTGAAGTAGCTCATTTCTCTCAAAAATCTACAACAAATGCCTAAATGAATCTTGCTTTCCGGGTTGTTGGAAAACTGCTTCTGGGGTACCAGTATTACAGAATTCAAGCGAAAGAACGGACATATAAAATTATCGCCCCATTAGCCTCCTCCCACATTTTGCCAAAATATTTGAGGCCTTAATAAACCATGCTCTATACCAGCACCTTACAGATGCTAAACTTCTGACTGACCAACAATATGGATTTAGACAAGCCCGTTCCACAGCAGACCTCCTAACTGTAATCTCTGGCGTATATACCACTCACTGTAAAAAGTCGGGGAAGGCAGAGAGGTTGCTCGAGATATATCTAAGTCTTTTGACAGGGTATGGCATGAGGGTCTCTTCAGGAAAATTAGATCATACCGTATCATTGGTGGAAAACTAAACATAATAAAATCAGTCTAAGATAAGAGAAAAGCCCAGGATGTCCTCAGCGGTCGTACATCTAAACAATATGATATAAATGCGGGAGTGCTCCAAGGGTCTATCCTAGGACCTATGTTCTTCCTTGAATTCATAAATGACCTGCACGACAAAATTGCCTCGAAGGTGGGTAAATATGCTGATGACACCACCCTCTATAACAGGCACTACAGGAAAACTAATGAACATATATCTAAAGAAATTGCAGAAACACGAAAGGGTGACCTCCAATCTGTTGTGGAATGGGGACAAAAATGGATGGTCACGTTCAATGCTGCTAAGACAGAACTAGTTTCCTTTAATAATTACAGGATACCTTCTCTACCACCAATATCATTGGTCAACGACTCTTTATCTGAGCGTACATCTTCCAAAGTACGTGGCCTAATGTTCACAGGAAACATAAGTTGGAACAATTACATTGAAAGCATTTCCAGGGCTGCTGCAAAGAAAGTAGGCTCTCCTTACCGTGCCAGAAAATTACTAACACCCGAAAGTATCCTGTACCTCCATAAGTGCACCGTTCGCCCACGTATAAAGTAGTGTTGTCTTATTTGAGCTAGTACATCTGCTACTAGTCTCTCGCTCATAGACGAGGTTGAAAAGAGAGTCGCCAATCTGATAGCCCCTGAACTGGCATCTAAGTTTCAGCGTCTGTCGTATCAACGAAATGTTGCATCCCTCTGCTGTTCTACAAATAGTTTGATGGTGAATGGTCTGGCGAACTGCAGACACTTGTGCTTCATAGACGTAGACACCCTCGACAAAATCCCACCCCACACAGTAGAGATCTCTAGATGTAAAAGATATTTCTAATACAGTAGTTTCTTTCCTCGAAGCGCTAGACATTTGAATTCCATTCCAGGTCGCTTCTTACTCAACTGTACTGACGTGCAGAAGCTGATGTGTAACGTGAACAGCCATCTTGCTTCCCAAACCCCTACATAGTACCTCAGTACATTTTACCCCTGATAGTAGCGACCTACACTAAAGTGGCGATGTGCCTTGTTTGGGGTGAAAATGTAATAACAACATAAATAAATAAATATGTACACAAACGTCGAATGGTTGACCCACTCAAACAAGACCGATGATGAGGGGAGGTTCTGTCATGATTTCTCCATTGCCTATGACCTCACTACGATTGTTCAGGAACCTACCCGTGTGCCCGATAATGTCGGCCAGTATGCGAGCCTACTAGACCTTTTTCTCACAACTTGCCCTGAACTATGTTCAGTTTCTGTTCTGTCGCCTCTTGGATCTTCCGACCACTCTGTTGTATCAATTAAGATAAAAATGAAATGTAATAAGTCCCCAGACGTACCTCTTAATCGTACAGTATATCGATACACTAAGGCTGACTGGGATAGCTTCCGTACATTTATATCTGATCTACCTCTGCAGTCCATGTTTAAAAAGGATGCGTCTTCTATAGTATTAGACCTAACTGAATGGTTAATTGTAGGTATTGACCATTTCATACCCTCTAAAAAGTTTCAGCAAAAACCTAACAGCCAGCCATGGTTCTCTCCAGAATGTGCTGCTGCCATTGCGCACAGAAATCACTTTTTCCACTGCTTCAAACGTAATAGATGTATGGAAACTAAAGCCGTTTTCAGGACTGCCAGCAACCATTGTAAGAAAGTAATAAGGAACGCAAGAGAGTTGTATGCTCAATCTGTTAAGTCCAAAGTAGCTGAGCAGAGGCTTGGTTCCCACCAGTTTTGGCAAATAGCAAACAGAATCCTGAACAGAAGCGTGTGCTCCATCCCAACTATTATCAATGTATCTGAGGTAATCTCGTCAGCATCAGACAAAGCCAAACTCTTTGTTAAGAACTTTGCAGCTAATTCTACCCTTTGCGACCAAGACCGCCAACCCCCAATATTTCCTCTTGTATCAGAAAACACGCTATGTTATATACGTATATCTGTACGTGATGTTGCCAAGCTAATCAAAAACCTTGATTCCAGTAAAGCAACTGGCCCTGATGGTATTCCAATTATAGTACTCAACAAACTTCAACCTGAACTAGCGCCCATACTTACAAAACTGTTTAAACGTTGTCTTAAGGAGAATAGTTTCCCATCTCCCTGGAAAATCTCATCAGTATGCCCTGTATTTAAGAATTCAGGTGATCGCTCATCCCCCTCTCAGTACAGGCCAATAAGTCTCCTGTGCGTCATGAGTAAGTTGCTAGAATCTGTATTAAATACAGAAGTAATCAAACATCTCAACAAAAATAACCTACTTAGTGACACTCAATATGGTTTCCGTTCTGCTAGATCTACAGCAGATGTCCTTACAGTTATATCGCATAGGATTAGCAAATCTCTCGACGGTGGCAATCTTTCTAGGGCAATTGCTCTTGACATATCTAAAGCCTTTGATAGGGTATGGCATAAAGGTTTACTTCATAAGATCGCTAGCTATGGTATAGCTGGAAAAGTCTTCTCAATTATTAAATCATTTCTTTCTGATAGGTTCATAAGAGTAGTAGTTGAGGGGCAAAAATCAGAAGCTCACAGTATTAATGCCGGTGTCCCTCAGGGATCCATCCTGGGCCCAACTCTTTTCCTGATCTACATTAATGATCTTCCAAATCATATCCTTACATCATTTGTAGACATTTATGCTGACGACACTACCATTTATGGTACCACATCTAAGACAGTAAACGAGCAAGTTCTCTCCAATTCTCTCTCCTCTGATCTTGAGCACGTAGTACAATGGGGAAAGGAGTAGCTGGTTACTTTTAATGCATCTAAAACCAAGCTTCTCTCTTTACATCATCAACATTCTAATCCACATTTGCCATCAATTGAAATGAATGGCTCTCGTCTTCAGGAGGCCTCAAGTTTTTACAAGCTTCTGGGCTTGACCATTACTCCTGATCTTAAATGGAACACGTATATCAAATCTGTTGCCAAGGCCGCTGGAAAAATGGTGGGATCTTTCTATCGATCCAGTAGATATCTCACTGCTGATGCTATTCTCTATCTATATAAGAGCCAGGTACGTCCAAGGATGGAATACTGTTGCCACATCTGGGCAGGAGCTGCTAGAAAGAAGTTGTCCTGCCTTGATAGAGTTCAAAATAGACTTCGTAGCCTCGTAGGAGATGTCCTTTTCTCCTCCTTGCAACCTCTATCTCACAGAAGAGATGTTGCGAGTTTGTCTCTGATGTATCGTTATTTTCATGGAAAGTGTTCAACTGAGCTTCAATCTATGGTCCCCCCTCGCCAAACTTTCACAAGAAACACTCGTCTAGCTGTAAACACTATCAATAACTTCCCCCACTCTTTATCTGTGCCTAAACCTAAACGTAGATTCCATGAACAAAGCTTCTTTCTTAGAACTGCACGCCTGTGGAATTGTCTTCCGTTTTCCTGCTTTCCGGCTGACTACAATATGGTTTTGTTCAAGTCTAAAGTAAATAAGTTCTTGATGAGCCGTTCCATATAAGTTATTAAATTTACCAAATTTTCATTACTAATGATTACTATATTGACCAACTACCACTGTACACTCTTTAACCCTTATCCTTGAGTGGCATCTGGGCCTTGATAATGTGGTGATGCCTTTGTAAAAAAAAAAAAAAAAAAAAATTATTCAGTCATAGTAATACTGATTTCATAATACTGCCAGCAAACAAAGGCAATGTTCTTGTGTTATGTAGAGCCAAATACTCCATGAAATTCTACCGGGAGTAGTCAGCATTTATTTGTTGTCTTTATGTGTAAGGATCGTGATATTGTAGTGTTATATTTAACTGTTTCATGAGTTCAATGATGTGGATGAACATGTGATAATTTTTTTTCTTTCTAATAAGCCTGCGTTTTTCATGAATGATCTGGCACGTATAAATGCAGGTTCTGAGAGAAATGACTTAAAGACTGATACTTGCCTTTGTACAAGCAATCGCCTTGTTGTTATATATATATATATATATATATATATATATATATATATATATATATATATATATATATATATATATATACATATATAAATATATATATATATATATATATATATATATATATATATATATATATATATATATATATATACATATATAAATATATACATATATATATAAGATAATATGATATAAAATAATATGTGGGTATATATATATATATATATATATATATATATATATATATATATATATATACAAATAAATATATACTTTAAATCATTCATAATTTAAATAAAGACATAGTTAAAGTGGCACATAGACAGCGGGCTACCAAAAAAACGGGTGATCCCTTCTTCTCCAGAATGTATTTAGTTCCAATTCGGATTTGCTAGCGATTAAATATGTGTATGATTGTCCGGGGTTTGTTTTCTTGTAAGAAGATAGATTGTAAAGTTCCCTATTTATTTACACAAAACATTAAACAGGTACGGGGTCGATTGTGGAATTATTAGATCACTTTGCTGCACATACATTGCATGATACCTCGCAATAGTCTAACAGCAAAACCAAAGATGCACCGTTTAGATCTATTCAGCTAAAATAAAAGGCGTAAACTATGAATTTTAGAACGCCTTGCGGTAATATATATATATATATATATATATATATATATATATAAATACATATATATATATATATATATATATCTTTACACCAGCAGTAGTTTGTTGCTACACAATCATGACCATGTTTCGGTCTACTAGTATTTACTAACTAGAGACCTCATCAGGCAACAACCCTTATTTTCGAAAACGGAATTCTAAATGAAGAGCGAACATACATGCTTAGCAAAAGAATGTTATTTTATCATGATTGTGAAGATTATGCTCCGCAGAGAACAGGGTTTTATTGGGTGCGAATTTGCTAGTTTATTCCTACTCGTATCTGTTTATTTACTTATTTATCTGTGACTTTATTCATGTTGGTGTTAGGGGTTAGATTTTGTGGGTTGAAGGGATTGGGTTGTACATCTAGAGCTATACAGAAGTTATCTTTTACAAGCGAGAGGATTGTTCGCCCATGTCTTAGACATTCAAGGGTAAGTGTGTCATAAAATTCATTTTTTTACGTGTATTTCAATTTAATACGCTTATATCTGAGAAGAGGTTAGAAATTTACCCGGCTCTGTTGAATATTGTTTGGACTTCCAGTCAACGGTTGAAGGGGGAGAAGGAGGTTCAGAGGCGTAAAAAGAGAAAGGAGGGAAGGTGGTAAGGGGGAGATAGAATGGGGAAGAAGTAAGAGCGAATAAAAAAGTAGGTGACATCATGTAATAGCTCTGTTGTATCTTACTTAAACAAACTCGGTTTCATTTGTACGCCCCCATATTAATTTCTATCTTTTTTTGTTCATTAAACTATAATAATAAATCCAAATGCCCCCTTAAGGGAGAATGTCTCACAACCTCTGTAATTTATCAAGCATATATTAGGGCCAAGGAGGGCACCACCACTTGCAAATCCTACATCGGCCAAACTAGTAATACCTTTAAACAGGGATACAAAGGCCACAACAGCCCATTCCGAAACCCAAATTACAGAGATAAGGCATCATTAGCTACATACTACAATGATCAAACGAGTAAACATTCGACAGCTATTGTTGACTGGCACATCCTAAAAAAAGCAAAAACTTGCCAGTCACTAAATTTACTTTCTTTGCTTAAATGAAAAACTATTTTCACAGAATTTAAGGAAAGGGTTAATTTCTTAAATAAGAAACAAGGAACCTCCATAAACTTAAGACATTACAAATCGCATCTGCTCTCTTACTTGCGAATTACTCCGCAATATATTCAACTCCAACACAACCCATATGCACTATCAGGTAGTTTAACACCTAAACATCCTAACCTCGACAATCCAACCTTCACGAAATCGAAAACTATACTTTTCCTGAGTCAAACCATGCATAAAAAGGCTAAATTTAACCATGATAAGTTTAGAAAGGACATCTATCCTGAGTTTTGCAATTACCATCATTAAAATGTCTTCAATAAATTTACTAATACACAAATTCATGAATCAACATTAAATGAACAAACTAAATAGAAATTAATATTGGGGAGGCCCAAAAGAAACCGGTTTTGTTTTCAGTAATATAAAACAAAGCTATTAAATGGTTCCGCCTTCTTTTCTCCTTTTCTTAGTCCCTCTTCTTTCTACCCCGTTCCATATCTCCTTACCCCCTTCCTTCCTTTCTCATTTTATGCCTCTAAACCCCTTTCCTTCCCTTCAACCGTCCATTGGAAGCTCAAACAACATGTAACAGACCCGGGTAAATTCCTAACCTCTTATCAGATATAAGCATATCTTTAGACTATCTTTAGACATAGAGAATAAAGGGAATTTTATGATCCACTAACCCTTGAAAGTCTCTGACATAGACGACCGATCCTCTTGCTGGTTAAAGATAACATCTGTATAGCTCTACGTTTTGGAATCTAATTCGCTCAACCCACAAACTCTAACTCCTACCACCAACATGAAAATGTATAAAGTCGCCGATAAATAAGTAAATAAACAGATCAGAGAAGTTTTTTTTTAATTACATTTTCACCCCAAACAAGGCACATTGCCACTTTGGTGTAGGGGGCTACTATCAGGGGAAACATCTACTGGGGTACTATGTAGGGATTAGGGCAGCGAGATGTTGGTTCAGGTTTCACTTGAACTTATGCATGCCAGTACAGTTGGGGAAGCAGTGACCTGGAATGGAATTCCAAATTCTGGGGAAGAAACTACTGGAGTAGAAATATCTTTTACATCTAGGGATCTCTACAGTGTGGGGTGGGATTTTGCAGCTTGTCGGGTCTGTCGAGTGTGTTCACGTCGTGGGGGCACAAGTGCTTGCAGTTCTTCAGAGCATTCACCATTATAATACTTGTAGAACAGGCAGAGGGATGCAACGTTTCGACGATGGGACAGAGGCTGAAGTTTAGATGCAAGTTTAGGGCCTATCAGATTTGCAACTCTCTTTTGAACCCTGTCAAGGAGCGAGAGACTAGTAGCCGATGCACCGGCCCAAATATGACAGCAATACTCCATACATGGGCGAATAGTGGCCTTATAGAGGTACAGGATACTTTCGGGAGTTAGAAGTTTTCTAGCACGGTAGAGAGAGCCCACCTTCCTCGCAGCGGCCCTGGCAATGCCCTCGATGTAATTGTTCCAGCTCATGTTTCCTGTGAACTTTAGGCCAAGGACCTTGAAAGACGTACTCTCAGCGTAAGAGTTGTTGGCCATTGCTATAGGTGGTAGAGTAGGTTTCTTGTAATTATTGAATGAAACCAGTTTTGTCTTGGTGGCATTGAACGTTACCATCCATTTTTGTCCCCATTCCACTACTGATTTGAGGTCATCCTCTAGTGTTTCTGCCATCACTTTAGACATATATGTCCATTTGTTTTACTGTCGTGCCTGCTATAGAGTGTGGTGTCATCAGCATATATACCCATCTCAGAGGCAATTTTGTCGGGGAGGTCATTTATGAATATCAGGAACAGCAGAGGACCAAGGGTAGAACCCTGGGGCACTCCGGCATTTATATTATATTGTTTAGATGTACGACCGTCGAGGACAACCTGGATTTTTCTTTATCTAAGAAGGATTTAATTATGTTAAGTATTCTACCAGTGATACCGTAAGATCTGATCTTCCTGAGGAGACCCTCATGCCATACCCTTTCAAAAGCCTTAGATATATCTAGAGCTACCGCTCTGCACTCTCCCGCTTTGTCCAGTGAATGGTATATGCGTTCAGAGATTACAGTGAGGATGTCCGCCGTGGAACGGGCTTGTCTAAATCCATATTGATGGTCGGTCAGAAGTTAAGCATCTGTAAGGTGCTGGACTAGAGCATGGTTAATTAAGGTCTCAAATATTTTGGCAAAAAGATGGAGGAGGCTAATAGGGCGATACTTTAATGGGTCAGTTCTTTCGCCAGAATTCTTGAATACTGGTACCACAGAAGCAGTTTTCCAACAGTTCGGAAAGCAAGATTCATTAAGGCATTTGTTGTAGAGTTTGGAGAGAACTGGAGCTACTTCGGCTGAGCACTTTTTTAATAGCACAGCGGGGATGAGGTCGGATCAACATGCTTTGGAAGTGTCAAGGTTTTTTATGATAGCATGCACCTGAGCAGGGGTGGTTTCCAGATCGTCTAGCTTGGCGTCTGTCCGCATAGGAAAGTCAGGTAGGGGTGGTTTAGAGGGTCCAGTGTAGAGTTCGAGGCAAACCGACTGGCAAGCATGTTAGCCTTCTCGGTTGCTGAGCAAAGAACCTCGTAATTGTTGGTTAGTGGGGGAATTGTTGATTGCCCATTATTTACTACACTGTTGTAGATTTTCCAGAAGTCACGAGTTCCTAATTTTTGTGCTTCGATGCGTTTTTTAGTGGTTTCCGTAAATTCCCTCTAAGCTGTCGCTATTTCTTTCTTAACGTTACTCCTAGCTTCTATGTACTTTTGTCTGTTTGAACTGGACTTATGTCGGTTAAACATGTGGAATGCATGCTGCCTTTGAGCAATGGCAGTTGCGCAAGTCGAAGTAGACCATTGGGGAGAGTGGATCTTGCTATAGAATTTCCGCATGGGAACATGCGCTTCGATTGCAGTTTTGAACCATTAAGTGGTCTCAGTTGTACACTGTTCAGCAGGAAGAGAAAAATATTTCCCCATGGGGCGTCTATGATAAGATCTCTAATAGCTTCCCAGTCAGCCTTTTTATAATATCTCGTTGTTTTGAGCACTGTCTCCTCAGTTTTGGGTCTAGAGTTTAGAGCAATTTCAACCATTATTACCGCATGATCAGCGTTCCCAAGTGGGCTGTCGGCTTTCGTTACACAATCATCAGGAACTGTGGTCAAAAACAGATCTAATAGTGATGCGTGTTGTTCTTCTTGATCAGGGAAGCGGGTTGGAAAAGTAACAATTTGCGATAGGGAGTGAGATACAGAGAAGCTATGAGTTGCGCTGCCTGCTGCATCTGTATAAGTAGAGAACCAAATCCAGTTTTTGTGATGGACATTAAAGTCACCAAATACATGTACTTGGGCGCTAGTGTCGAAGGAGAGTGCTGTGTCTATGCTGTCAGATAATTTGTTTATTATGGTGCAGTCTTGGGTCGAGGGAGAGCGGTAGAGAAAGTAATAGTAGCTAATGTTGTGTTGTATTATTAGTCTAAAGCACATAAAGGCTTGCTCATCCGTTTCTAGGTTTGTTTCTCTAGTCAAGGGAAGGGTATTACGAATGTAAACTCCAAGTCCGTGCATATGTCTATCAGAGTCCTTACGGTAGAGTGGGAGATATCCAGGCATGTTAAAGTAGTTAGAAGGGGGATGGAGGAGTGTAGGTTAGTCTCACTTAGTTCTAAGATATCCGGGGTATTTGTTAGGAGAAATGCTTCAACATCAGCTAAATTAGTTCTAAGCCCACGGATATTTGTGAATGCAAGCCTCAAGGGAGGAGGCAAGTTGGATTTGTTTGACCCTAAGCCTGGTTTAAGCTTATTTTTAGATTGTACTGTCATCATGTTTTTTAACGAGTTTCAGTTGGGTTAGGGGAAGCCGAACAGGAGGTTATGCCGAATATCACACATGCATCACAAGTAGACCATCAGCTGACCCTTCATCAACTAGGACTGTGGCCTCAGGAAAGCCCACCGGGGATGAGTGCAGGGTCCCTTTCCATGCGCGCCATGTCACTGCAAACATCCCGATATTATTCAACTGTTGATGGAGCAGCCGCTCTAAGCGCTACCAAAGAGTTAGGGCTCCTGTACTACCAGTCGGAAACAGCAGCCAGTAACTGTCAATCCGGTACCCTCAACCCATCAGAGGAAGGTCAACCCAATCTAATTGCTCAGGCATATGTGGTACTCAAGCATTCTCAAGTGCCCAGCTTTAGGGGTGGGGTGTGTCGGGAGTGGGGAAACAGCGTTCATTGCCCTAGACAAGAAACAAGATCTACCAATGGGTGTTTCTGTCGAATCACTGTGATAGTATCTCTGCGCCTGACTAATAGGCAAAGAAGGAGTATGGAAGCCGGGCGATAGGCAGGACCTATCTACTCCTTAAGCAATTTAGGTTTGCAAACCGGTAATTTGTTTGAGTCACCAGCTCTAGGAAGGTTGTCATCCAAGACTGAAGAGGCCTCTCTCCTCTTTGGTTTAGTTTCGGAGTTTTCCTTCTCCTAGACGGATGATCTGGAAAGATCTACTGGGTCCGTCGCTACTGAGAGGGTTTGCTCCGCGCCTGTGTTCTAATCCAGGTATTTCTGCGACCCCGCGTGGTTAGTTAATGTTGTTGGGTTAGTTTGTAGAGGTTATATCTGCTAAATAGTTACACTCCTCAAAGTGGATTAGGGATATTGTTATTTCATTGTTATTGGATAAAGGGGTTGAGTAGAGCTCATGCAGAGTAAGCAACTATGGTTGTAAGGAGGCTTGTAAGGAGGAGATAATGTGGTTTGAGGCTTTCACATTTGTTTATATATTTTTTTATCATTTTTTTCCTTTTTTATTTTTATTTTTATTTATTTTTTTATCCATGTCAGCTTGTGTCTAGTGTAATATTAAAGTGTGAGTAGGTGTTAAGAATTGATCTACGAGTTGTGCCAAAACTATATTTTATATGATAGTAGGGCATGAGATGCGAGTGCAATATAGTATGGGTAAAACAGTAAGTTTTGAGTCATGTGTAATTTGGTAAATAGATATATGGGCTGGTTTTAGTAGGTGCGAATAAAGTTGGAGGTACAAGGTGAGTTTCTATTATTGAGAGAAGATGTTTTCAGCTTCCAAGTAAAAGTTATGGACATTTAGCATAGCAAGGAGCATTGGTTCAGTTTCGTATTAGCGTTGCTAAGATATCTAAGAGGGGACAGTTGTGTAATGCAGTGCGGTGTGCTTTGCTTCCGAGTACATACTTTGGCTGTTTGTTTTTTTTTTTTTTTACAAAGGCATCACCACATTATCAAGGCCCAGAGGCCACTCAAGGATAAGGGTTAAAGAGTGTACAGTAGAAATTGGTCAATATAGTAATCATTAGTAATAAAAATTTGGTAAATTTAATAACTTATATGGAACGGCTCATCAAGAACTTATTTACTTTAGACTTGAACACAACCATATTGTAGTCAGCCGGAAAGCAGGAAAACGGAAGACAATTCCACAGGCGTGCAGTTCTAAGAAAGAAGCTTTGTTCATGGAATCTACGTTTAGGTTTAGGCACAATGTTTAATACCAACTGGAATATACTATGTAATATACAACTGGAATATACTATGTAATATACTAACAGATTCGCATCCAATAAAACCCTGTTCTCTGCGAAGCTGAATCTTCACACTCATGATAAAAAACCATTCTTTTGCTAAGGATATCTTTTCGCTCTTCATTTAGAATTCCGTTTTCGAAAATACGGATTGTTTCCTTATGTGGTCTCTAGTTAGTAAATACTAGTAGACCGAAACATGTTCATTAGTGTGTAGCAACAAACTACTGCTTGCGTAAAGACAAATGTAACTTGTTTCACTTCTGTATAAAGAACTCTTGTATGAACCTGGTTATATTTCACTGGTTACTCCACCTTTAGAAAATAGCAACCTCAACTTATATATATATATATATATATATATATATATATATATATATATATATAAAGAAGGACAGAAATAGAGAGAGAAAGAGAGAGAGAGTTACGTGAGAGAGTATGTGTGGGTTAAAGATAGTGGCATCTTTTAATATTTATGATTAGCACTTTATAATTGGTCGTATTTATTACTAAAACGTCGGTCATCTGAAAATTAATTGCATGTAATTTCAATTTCAAATTAATTTACAAATAAGCATTCGTATCTATATGATCTAAGATATAGTTACGTAATCTATGTGTATGGTTCTGTAAATATATATATATATATATACTAGCAGGGGTGCCCGGCGTTGCTCGGGTGTTTGGAGGTGTATGCTGTGCAAAAAAAGCAAAAAAACAAAAAAATGGTTAATTTTTTAAAACTTTGACCCCTATTATGATCCCTTAAAATTTATAGTTTCGGGCTCAAATCATTTTATTAAGTTAGATTCAGGTTCAAGGAACCTATATCTAAAATTTCAAGTGTCTAGACCCAAAATTGTCGGAGGAGTTTGGTAGAGTTCTTAAAGGTCAAATCGTTGAAATTTGACCCCTTAACAGCCAAATTTCTGGCTGACACCCGTCACATCCATTTTCCCAAATCTCAGTACCTGGTATTTCAAATTTCGAGTCTATAGACTAAAAATTGACAGAGTTATTGCGTAGGGAAATGTACACAGACACACAGACACACAGACAGACAGACAGACACGTTCACTTTTAGAGATATAATAGATATATATATATATACAAGTATATATATATATATATATATATATATATATATATATATACTCAGATACACGCAAACATTCATACATCCCCACACACACCAAATATATACACCTATATTTAAGTATGCATATATGTATATATGTATGTGTATATACATATATATATATATACATATATATACATATACATATATATATATATATATATATATATATATATATATATATATACAGACAAAGTCAGAAATCTGTTATTTTATAAATGGATGTGTTCTTCTATATATATGGATTACCTACACATCCTTAATAAGGTATAAAAAAACTAAAGGGTTAGATCATATCCACTTATTTTAATAATTTTTAACCATCGGGACCTGTCGAAATTCCACAGAGGACTCATTCATGTGTACTATTGCGATTTAAGCATTCTACACAGATATTCAGCTTAATTGAACACCCTCTGATTATATTGTAGCTCCTTTGATTAAACTGCAACAGTACGTATTTTAGTAAGCGGGGATGCCCAGCGTATCTCGTTCGTAAACTAGATTACATATTGTATACATATGTAAAAACTATGACATTTTAATTCCTTCAGATTTGATATATATTCTCATAGGCTTAATGTTCTATCCATGTTAATACATAATAAAGTTTCAATTTCCAAAATATATCATACACAAAGGACGCATCACCTTTAATTAAAACCGACATCAAACTCATAATGAAGTGTTGCTAAAACAATTGTAAAATGAATAGATGAGTTAAGTACCCTGATCTATAATCGAGACTGAAATAAAACAGTTATGAAGAATTTTTGGTAAAAATATTTTTAAATAAAATAAATGACCCGACTGCCATCAGCTATAATCGGAACTGAAACAAAAATCAATGAGGAATTCTTGGTAAAATTATTTCATATAATAAATAGTAATTAATAACAAATAAAGGACAGTCCCTCAATTGCAAGTATGACACACAAAAAAATAACACACGCGTTATTCTATTTATATATACATGTTTAAAAACTCACACTCGTGCACGCACATACATACGCACACACACACACCTACATCCACACACATACCTACACCCACACACCCACACACATATATATATATATATATATATATATATATATATATATATACACCCACAAACACAAACACACACACACACACACACATATATATATATATGTATATAAATATATATACGAGTATATTTTGTTAAAGAATTTTGTAAATAAAGAAGTGTGTGTGAACAGTTTTGTAGTTGACATACTATGAATAAACACCTTTAAATAAATATTTAGAACAAATATTCCTATGCATATTGTTAAACTTGTTAAAATAATGCAAAAAATTAAAAACACCGACTCTTTTATTATTTATTGTTTTCACAAACAAATTATCTCACGTAATAATGCACTTAAACATATTAATTCATCATTTCTTAAATATTATACATTTCAATAAGATTGAGTCATTAAAAATTGCGATGAATCAATATTTTTTTTTTAATTTGTTGATCACACTCAGTTCATGTATAAATGTCTAAAGTAAATCAGAAAAAAGGCGTGTCACGCCAGAACCGGAGCCATTTTATACATTTGCAATGGGTACAGCAACTTGCCCTACTCGACATCATAGACATCATTATATAACCTCTCCACATGGTATCCTCGATTTGCACATCCCTTTCCTTCTCCATGTAATAAGTAGGCAATCCTGTATAACAATATGTGTTTCTGCAAAGAAATAAAGTATTTAACTGTAAAAACTGCACGGTTAAATCGATCACTTAATAATTTTATAGGAAAGAACCCCTGCTGACTGCTTTCATTAAGCGAAATTGATAAGTGTGTTAATATTTATGTCAATGTAAACATCGACGTATAGAATACTGTTGTTTTTGTTTATTGCTATTATGAAGCTTATAAAATGGTGACTGTTTTATAACGTTTTGTATACAAAACAGCCTTTCTGCGATTTACCTTATGATGGAAAAAAATGACTATTGCAAAATTCAACCCGCATATAATTCGATGAATATTCTATCTAAAACCTCAGCGTTTGTTCAGTATATTTTTTAGTTGTTTCGCCTCCTTTCACATCCAATCCAGTCCATCCGTAATAGGCACTGTCGATTGTCTTGTTAGTGACACGGCTCTCTCTCTCTGAATTGCCGTAGAACATTAGTCTGATACGAGCGTATTCCCCGGAAAATATATATTTTATAATTAGAGAAAGGAGGGGTATCGTGTTCTGGTAAGATACAATGCACAATACACAATCTTACCTCGTTTGGTCTTATCCACTAACGATAAAGTCGACTTAGTGGTTCGTCTGTTGTTATGGTTAAGACAGTTCGTACTTATGGATTTTTTGAATCGCTTTCCACAAAATTGATCAACCGCTCGAATTTGATCGTAATCTGAGGTAAGATAACGATGAGTTAATCACAGTGTGCTGACACCAGTACACGACATTAAACAAATATGAAAAAAATTAATAAATTAAAACTCAATTCAACATGGAAATTATGGAGATTAACATTACTAAAAATCTAACAGACGCTTGAAGAAGTAGTGGTATTTCATTTGCTTATTTTCTGTCAACATTAGAAAATAATCGGATGCCAAAAATAATTACGTGTGGCGTGTGATTCATCATTGCAAAGCGAGGCTACTTAAATGACTGATATAGCTGAACGTATAGTACATTATGGTAAAATTGTTTAACACAGATAGGAAAATATACTTAAAATAAATATAACCGAAAATCCCCCCATATCTCTTTGGTCCTTTCAATAAATAAAAATTAAAACAACAAAAATATACATGCTTTTCTTGGAACATTATGTACTGAAACAGAAAAAGAATACCAAAAAATAGAATCCTCGTCAATAAAGTGTGTGACATGTAACATTAATGGGATAATAAAACAAAATTACAGAAAGCTGTTACGTTGTTTTAATATTGTTTTACGATTTCCATTCATTTAGTATTTTTGTTTTTAAAGTTGTATACGTCATGATTCGGGCAAATCTGGACGGGCGTTAGATACGTCTGGTTTAAGGTATTCAAAAGTAGCCGCCAATGAAATAACACTTATCATTTTACAACCTATATACATGATTTCCAAAATAATAGAGATTATTCTCATTTATTTTTAAATACATTTCCCACGACAAAAGAGTTTCATTTTTAATGAAGAGCAGCAATGTTAAATAAGCTTTCTTGTGTACACAAGGCCAATGGCTCAAACAGATCAATCATGTTTACTCGGACTAAAAATTGGAAAAAACTTGAAAAAAACGAGCGTCAAGTGCATAGTAACGTGTCAGTAAGTTAATAACCCATACACCTCCTCTATCCCTAAAATATATAGAGGAGCACTTGGTTAATTTTTTGTCAGACAGTTAGTTTGTTGGTCGACTGTAGAGTCGACAATTAAAGTTCGACAGATACAGCCTATCCTGCCTTGACAGAGTACAAAATAGACTTCGTGGCTTAGTGGGGGATGCCCTTTTCTCTACCCTGCAACCTCTCTCCCACAGAAGAGACGTTGCGAACATATCCTTGTTTTATCGTTATTTCCATGACAGGTGCTCGTCTGAACTCCAATCACTGGTCACCCCTCGCCAGTCTTTCACGAAAAACACCCGTCTAGCTGACTCCACTGTGAAAAATTTCCCCCACTCTATACCTGTGCCTAAATCAAAACGCGGATTCCATGAACAAAGCTTCTTTCTTAGAACTGCACACCTGTGGAACACTGTTCCGTCTGCCTGCTTCCCACCGGACTACAACTTGGATGGCTTCAAGTCCAACGTTAACAAATTCCTAATGCACCGCCCCCTTAAGTAAACACTTCATCAAATCTCCACACTAACGCAATGTACTTGCAATAACCCTTATCCCTGAGTGGCTTCCGGGCCTTGATAAGTGGTGATCACTGCGTAAAAAAAGGCGTCGGAAGATGAAGATTTCTCGCTTAAACGACGCAGGGTAGCGATGCATTGAAGCTGAATCAATATAGAAATCCTCACGCTTTGTCTAAGGATGAGCAAAATCCACCGTGATCTTAAAATAGTTTCAATTACGTTGTGATTATGAGTTTACCTCTAGGAGAAACGACAGGGTGCGGAGAAAAGATATAAAAAGGTACGTTCAGATTTTATCTTATTAACCTTCATAAAAGGTCTGATGGCCGTAACATGAATACTTGACTTATAATATATTCTAATGTCTGTATACTTATCTAAACCAACTATAAATTCACACTTTTATGTGTTTTCATTTTAGAATTAAAAGTTACCTAGCGGGATTAATGTTTTCTCTTCTGCAAATTGGTGAAAATGTCTGCTTAGACAGTAATTGCAACAAACGCGACATTTATCACTTTTGTAATGGTTAAGGATTCTTAAAATTTGCTCGGCTATTTCTGGTTGTTACCCTCTGCTGGAGGGATCTTATCACGTGTCGTACAATTCACAAGACTTTATATCCTCACTTTACAAGCCTTTTAAAAAAAATGAATTATGTAATAAAGATAAAACTCACCTACTATAGAGAAACTATTTTTAAAAGATTGTTAAAAATGGCTTATTAAACTCCAGCAACAGCCAATAAATTACACTGCGTACGCAAGCTAACAATATTTTGATATGTTTTACATTAATAAGAATTTAATTTCCATGATTAATCGATCGCCGGTGGAAAGTTTATTTTGGGCTCGTTCATTAATTTAATGCGTTATCTTTTGTTTGACAGTTTCAAATAGGAGGTCCCCCAGATATTTTCAAAATGTGTTAGCCGCATTTATTCATTATTTTAACTGCAGGATAGTTCCACAAAAATGATTATATCTGCAATGCATAAATATATGTTCATATGCTTTGTGTTGATCCAGTAATCTGTGCAACTTTTTAAAATTATTCAATAATACTAACAAAACCTACTTTATAAAGAGGGATATACAAACATTATATATATATATATATATATATATATATATATATATATATATATATATATATCAGAACAAGTAGTTTATAAAACATGTTAAAACACTTTGAACGAGAATTAAAAAATATTTTATATAATAAAGGCAGCCCAAAATAAATGAATAGTCACTGATCCGCGGAGTTTCGAAGAAATACATTCCTTCTAATCAGAAGGTAGGAATTAGCAAAATGTGGGATCGGATTTTGCTTGCAAATGTATTGAATGAAACTATACGTATAGCATTCATCTTACTTGGTACCCAATAGTTCAGCACAGGGAGTAGGGTGAGGAAAAAATGAGTTCATGTGAACGGATAGTCTGGTGATAGGTAGAACATACAATAACGGAACACTCCTAAAATATTGATTAAATTTTCATTTCTAAAAGTAACATCGAAGGAAATCGTGTTATTGGAAGATGGTTCAAAGTATTCAAAAAGGCAGAAATTTATGGAATAATACACAAATGGGTACAAGCAAAAAGGATATGATTTCAAATAATATTATTAATGAAAGATAAGTTGTGCGTAGAAAAAAGAAATGGAGAAAATTTAAAAACACGACTGTCAAGGCTGGGATGATTTAAGAAAAAATGAGTGAAGAACAAAAATTGAATTGATATATATGTATATATATATATATATATAAATAGAGATAGATATTCTTGGTTGGTTGTTTTTGTTTTACGGCATATCAACCCTTTTAAGGTTATTTAATGACGAATCCCAAGATTTTGTAGAAAAATCTTTTTAATAGAATATATTTGTTGTTTTCAAAGCAATTTCTATTTAGCCCATAGTAGGGACCCTAACAGGTACTACCATTCCAGGTCAGAGTGGGGCTGGGGCAAAAGTAATTAAAGGGTGAATACTCTGACGAACTGCAATCACTTGTGCCCCCACGACGCGAGCACCCTCGACAAACCCGACAGGCTACTAGATCTCACCCCCACACTGTAGAGATCCCTAGATGTAAAATATCTTTTTACTCCAATAGTTTCTTCCCCAGAACCGCAAGACTCTGGAATTCCATTCCAGGTCCCTGCTTCCCCAACAGTACTGACGTGCAGAAGTTCAAGTGTAACATGAACCGACACCTTGCTGCCAAAATCCCTACATAGTACCCCAGTAGTTGTTTCCCCTGATAGTAGCCCCCTACACCAAAGTGGCAATTTGCCTTGTTTGGGGTGAAAATGTAAAAAAAAAAAAAAAAAAAAAAAAACTCTCCAAAGCCTGAAAGCTGGGGCCTTCCCACTGGATATAGTTTAAGGTAATATCCAGGACCTAGAGAGAGAGAGAGAGAGAGAGAGAGAGAGAGAGAGAGAGAGAGAGAGAGAGAGAAAGATAGATAGAGAGAAAAAATACAGAGACAGATATATATATATATATATATATATATATATATATATATATCTGTATATGTACATGTGTGTACGAATATGTGTGTCTATATTTTTATTTTCAGAATTTAATTTTAACAACTAAATGTTTATACTGTTCTATTCTGAAATATTGAGCTTTTCCTTTTTGGCTAGGATCACCCTGAAAGTATTATCTCTAGTAATATATATCAGGATTTTTCATCGGATATTTATCTATGTATTATTACGCTCACACACACACACATACACACACCCACACACACACACACACACACATATATATATATATATATATATATATATATATAAAATGGGTTAAGAAATTCCAACGTAAGAAAATGTATAGTTAAATAAGGGAGTAGTCACCAACAATGTGTATTTTATAACATTATTTTATTATTCCGTGTCTTGGTTTTCCATTGAGAATAATGTTTGGATCATTGTAATAAGGTTTTTAAGTCATTGAATTCGTTTTACGCGCAATTCAGACGTTCTGTGAAGCGTCCTCGTCAGAAAATATTTTCAAATGTGTTGGAGGTGTCAAAATAGCAATTTTTATAGTTCATGTGAAGTGTTTCCAAGGGGTGGAGGCTTGTAAGTGTTTATTATTCATTGTCATGTTCAATTTTTATTACTCTTTCATTGGGCTTGTCGGGGCCGCTGAACTGGCTGTAGTCACTCTCTCTTTCTGCTAGTGTTTTTTTTTATTTTCTTTTAGGGGGGGTAGGGTGTTGGTGTGTGCGTGTGTGTGAGTGTGTGTACGTGTGTGTGTTTGCTTTTATTGGTTTGAGAATGTGTATACTGTTTTATAGTATCATGATGTTATTTGCTTCCTAGGAAGGTGAATGTGATCCGAGGTCGTTACTAATGTGCATCTGTCAGGAGGGGGGGCAGCTCTTCTGAAATAAGGGTAGGGGTGCTTTCATTCTACTTTGATATTTATTTTTTGGATTCTTGGATTTTTGTATTGTGATTTTTTGTGTTAGTCTTTTCGGGCATTCCTTATACGGATAACAAAGAAAACCCTTATCCTCCTCAATCAGAACGACAAACTAAACAACACACTTAAAACAACAAAAATAATAAAAAGCACACGCCAACCCCAACACTTAAAACACATCCTAACTTCCTCAAAACTCGTCCCACATACTACAAAAGGGGTTACAAAATACAACCCATCGCGATGTGGAGTATGTGACATAATAATAGAAGGTAACACATACACATTCAAAAACCCAGCACAAACATTCCAAATAAAAATTATACTCCCTTATTTAAATATAAATAAATAAATATATATATATATATATATATATATATATATATATATATATATATATATATATATAACTACATAATTTATTCACATAAAATTAATATACGAAAATATAGAGTTATGCGTAAACTTGACGTATTTACTTCAGAAGTGCTCAATACGTAGGTACAGCTATTTAGTAATTTATAAAATATATTTGCGATTAAGCTACACTGAATATTCGGCGTGTCGTCCACTCTAGGACCCTTCAGGCTTATCTAAGTCTGAAGAGCTAGAGTGGATTAAACGCTAAATATTCAGTGTAGATTAATCACCATATATATTTTATAAATTACTATCTATATATATATATGTATATATATATTGATATATATATACATATATGTATACATATGCGCACATATATACATATTTGTATAACATATGAATATATACACATACCCACACATACACACACACATGTATATATATATATATATATATATATATATATATATATATATATATTGGCAAATCCCCAATAACACGGGTACAAAAAGAAAGTAAATAAAAACTTTAGAAGATAAAAAAAAGAAATTCTACTTTTTAAATAGAAAAAGGAACTCTATCAGAATACGTTGTTCTCTTTTTATTATTGGAAAATATCTTATTTTTTACGGATCTAAAATAACAATAAAGGGGGTGTATTGGTTTTACTTCGTAAATGTCTGAGTTTTTGTCGTCGTGTCAACGATCTCAGCTGGTGTTAATTGCATAAGGAAGTGTTTGAGCGCACCGAAATATGTAAGCCGTTTCATGGTGGTAGATCATACAAATGTTATGAATGTTTAGTAAACACTCTTTAAACAACTATTATTTTAATGAAAAACTGAACAAAAAGGGAAACCCTCATTTGAAATAACACGAATATTTACGATGTGTTCTTGGAAAAGGAAAACCTAGTTTAATGTTTTTCATTCAATAAATAAAATTCATTTTTACTGACTGATAATTTCACATCATAGGAGAAAGAAAGAATATGTCCTTTGTGTTTTTCCATGAGTTTTATGTCCGTGATCTTGTATGGTCGTATCAAGGATATGTGCAAATAAATGCTTAGTGTAACCTGTGTAAGCGTGTCGGCAAGAACGTGTTACGAAAGTTAGCATATCCTCTAAAACCAATATTATCTGAATTAAAAAGTTTGGAAAATAAGCAGAGACATTCTTTTCGATAATTTCTTACACTATAAAAGTTCATATTATTAGAAAAAATGATTTTATGATTTAGAAATATTTATTTATAACGAAAATATTATAAAGTCATATTAACATGGTTAATGTGTAGTCAAACTTAATTTAAGAATTAAAAAAAGAAGCATATTAATATGTGAATTGTAAAATTGCGACTTACCTACAGAGAATTTGGTAGATAATGTCGATTGCTAACATATAGGACCAAAAAAAGCAAATAAGAAATTTACAAATTTTTATATTCTTACTCATTGTAAATAATATTTTCGTCAGTTATGTAAACGATTTTTTCAAACTCACATATAATAAATGTTATTAACTTTCTATTAGCAAGCTCTTATAAGCGTGGTACAAAACGTGATTATTTCAAGAAAAATAAAGTATGTTTTGTTGAAAATTTTGTAGAAACGATGCTTAACAGCATATAAAGATGACGTCGAAATTGAATGACGTACTCAACTAAAGAACTCGTGAAATATAAGATCGAATAGAACTCTGAGCTCACAAAGCGATGATGTAAACATTTAAAACTGCAAGAAATTATCCCTTTGCTTGAATCTGTGTAGTAACAAATCGCATTATAGCATTAGTGTGTCTTAGTCAGACCGTCGCATTGATACACCTTTTTTAAGTGTGGTTTTGTATTGAGCAGGGAAAGTATCTCCTAGGATGTTCACAACAATACAACATTAAGCTCAGTCACTTATTTTAAAAGGGTCGATAACACATGGTCTACGTATATTTACCTCATTGGAGTCGTGTATTCTTGGCGTCGTTTACATGTAGTCATAATATGCTGAAGTTAAACGCTGTATGAAAGAGCGGTCAAAGTATGTTTTTCATAACTTTTTTTTTTTAATTTTAGAATTTTACATTAATTAAGAGACATTTTTATCGATGAATTGTGTTTATATATATATATATATATATACATATATATATATATATGTATATATATGTGTATATATAATTATATATATATATGTATATATAATTATATATATATATGTATCTATAATTATATATATGTATATATATATATTTATATATATATATATGTATATATATATAATTATATATATATAATTATATATATATATGTATATATAATTATATATATATGTATATATATATAATTATATATATGTATATATATAATGATATATATATATATGTGTATATATAATGATATATATATGTGTATATATATATATATATATATATATATATATATATATATATATATATATATATATATATATATATATATATCATTTGATATAGGGTTTCGTATAACATTTTACCTCACCAAATTTCCAGTCGCGCAGTATCTGGACTTGTCTTCATACCCATGGCCACTTTTTCTGCGATATAGTTGGAGTAAAAAGTTTTATACGACATCGTCTACGTCTACATAGCTCTCTTGGCGTCGGATCTTCTGGGCGTCGTTTACACGCTGGGAGATAATGCTTAAATTAATTGCTATATAAAATATCGAAAAATATATCTTCATAACTTTTGTTGTGTTGCTGATTTTTTGCAGCGTTGGTATTTATTAATATTAGAGATTGATCTACGAGTTTATGCTCAAACTTTAAGGTTAACTTATCCGCGTCATTTTGGAAACCAAATGTTAAACTGAAAGACGTAAGAATGAATTGCAATAGAAAAATGCATCACATGTAATATGAGTAAACTTAAACATAGGAAAGAAAAGGACACTCTTTTCCAGTAAAAATATAATAAATGTATAACATCAAATATTGCACCATGAAGAATTGGTTATATAATGTTAGAAATTGAATTTACAAAAAAAAAGTTAACGTTGCAAACGTTTTAGTTATCCGTTTATTATAAAGTTTCTACTAGAATATATTGTCCTTTTCTTTTCTATGTTTAAAAAATCCATATTACTTTCTTTCTATTGTGATCCATGATTTTCCAAGGCGCCCAGTAAATTCACTTATTCTTTGTTTAATTACAGTTTTATTTTTTGGCCGTTTATCCATAACATACACAATGTACGACACTCGTCTGTTTTCAATAAAATCTCCCAATTATATTCCTTTCATTCTTTAACACTTAATTTCACTTGTTACTTCTTCGTTTATGTTTTTATTTAGTCTTTAATTCTCTTTGTTCCAGGGTTACTTCCCTTTTCGGAAAGTGGTCTTTCCAACAATAAACTGGGTTCATGTCGTTTAATCATTGTGAACTTCACTCTTGGAAAATTGTATAAAAAATGTATGACTATCACTAACTCTAAATATGGTAGTGCCACTCGAACTTAGGGTTAGTGGTAGATAAGTCATTTGTAAGGTGTGTCAGAAACTTCGGACTTTAAAGGGAAATTTCTAAAAAAAACTGTGCTTTTTGTTTTAAATTTTAATATATTATTTATTGATCTTTTATCTTCAATTTGTGATATATACCATTTTGGTGAGTAAATTAATTATTTACTTTTTAATATACATTTCAAGATGGGAGGCGTGAATTTATTCGGTCCCCCGTCTTTCCAAGCTTATACCTACTCGAAAAATATAATTCAAACCCTGTTTTTTTTTCAATTAAAGGAGCAAGGACAAAGCTTTCATTAAAAAAAAACAAAAAAAAAAAAACAACGTGTTAAAAAATGGTTTTAAACTTGAGACTTTACAGGTAAATTTCTAAAAAAAACACTACTTTGCCTTGAATGGATTGAAATATCGATCGTATGCAAAAGTAAATACAGTGTATAAAATATTTCTTAATCATAAAACACTCATTTCGAATGCGCTCCTGAATTGTTAAGAAAATCACTATTGATTTTATATGCTGGACCTTTTCGTTTGTGCTGTGATGAAAATTCTTCATGAACCTGTAATGCTAGACTATATAGGGATTGAAACTTTCCTTAAAATTAATGTTCGTTCTCTCATCAGATATTTGATTATCGATATCTATCGGATGAATTATGATATAAAAAAAACACTTCTTAGGCTTCACCATAAGCATGCACTATATTAATGCGAAATCTCCAAAGGATCATCCCGACTGTTTTTCCGTCCAACTTGAACGAACTCACATACATCAGAATAGACAAAGTACAAATATATAAACAATATAAACATGCTCATAGTAACAAACACACATTTTAACGTAGATGAAAAGTAAAGAAAGACTCGAACACCCAAAGATCACAAAAAATGCATTGATTATGTTTTCAATGTATAATATACTTGTAATGATTTTCAGCCAAATAAAAACACGCAATATTACTCGGAGTGTGAAACGTAAAATAAAATAAGGTAAATTCTTAAAGTAATCGTTTTATTGAGAAATAAGCAACTTAAATATTTTCATTGCCATTTAAAATTATTCTTGTCTATTTGGACGATTCGAAATGTGTCTATAATCTTAAACTCCTTTATAATTCCTGCTATCAGTAGCTCCACGTAGAATCCTTTAGTTTTATAACTTTCACTAGCAACTTTGTTTTCATTAAAAGTGCGGGGCAAAACATGTGTTTTTTATAGATTACTGAGGTCCCAGTTTCTGATATTTAATGCTGAAATATGCGCCCTGACACCCTCCTGATATTTAAATGTATTACGGCCTACTAAAAATATTTATCTTGTATTGAAAAGGTTGACAGAGACAAGGCTAAAACAGTTCTTTGAGAAAAAACTGTTAAATGTTATTCAGTGCTTACAATAGCGAAGCAGGAATGTTTTATTATTTTAACTGGTAACGTTTAAAATATTTTCTTTTCTTTATACTTTATATTGTTAAACTTTTTTAGTAGAAGCCTGGGAGCCGACTCACATTTTATCTCGGTTTTCAGTAGCGTTAGGTACGCTTACTTATTGTTATTTTTTTTAAGTCCCAGCTTTATTGCGCTATTTGATCTTCTAAGTGGAATTGGAGCTTTTTTAATTTTACTTAGTGGTTAAAATAGTATTCTAGGGTTATCTAACTAGCTTCGGTTTGTCACCTATAAAATTTATTTTTCTTTGCAAATATATTTTGCTTGATAGAAAAAGTTTATTATAAAATTAGTTTCAGCATTATATGGTTGTTTTTGTTTTACGGCATATCAACACTTTTCAGGTTATTTAATGCCGAATCCAATGATTTTGTTGAATCGAATAGTTGTAGTTTTCAAATCAGTTTCTATTTAACCCATACGTGGGACCCTAACAAGTACTACCACCCGGGTCAGAGTGGGCCTGGCGCAATGACAATGAAAGGGTCGCTCTACACTCCCCAAAGCCCGCAAGCTAAGGCCTCGCCACTGGATATAGCTTAAAGTCTTATCCAGGACCTTTCAGCATTATAAGAAGCAAAGTTTTACGTTTTAATAGAAACACAATTTCTTAATTATGGTCCATTATTCATGACATATTCTCAATAAGTCGAAACCAACTCTGGAGCAATACATTGGTAATATAGTAGGAGAGTCAGTAAATAGAATATGATACAAAATATCTAATTCCCTTTATGTATCAGATGCGTACAATAATACAGTGTGCAACTTCAAATGATGCAATCCATGTATTAAAATATAATGAATACTCAAAGAAGTCTTACGATAGCATTTTTCACTTAGCAAATTATATTAAATCGAAGAGTGCCTAATTAATAATCTAGAAATGAGAAATAATAAGAGAATAGAGATACAAATGGTAAAATGCAGTAAACAATAAAGTGGAAAAGACGCAATCAGATATTATTTTGTATTTGATACCCTGTTTTACATTTTGTGTTTCAAATTGAAGTGTAATCTTGTTTCATACAGATAACGTTTACTTACATTCTGCCCCTAATAGAATATTAAAAGAATAAATGATGTAACATCGTAGAAAACATTCCAAAGAATACTTATTTTTCTTACAATTTAAACCCATTTCAATGCATTGGCAACAATGATGTTTATTGTAACAATATTACTATGAAACCGTGTACACAGATATATACATACACACATACACATGTATATATATGTATATACACACATATATATATATACATATATATATATATATGTATATATATATATTTGTATACACACACATACCACCCACGCAAACCCATATATATTTTTTCCGTCAAAAAGAAATTATCTGGGGGATTTTTATTTGGAAAGCATTATAATCGCAAAAAAGAGAATAAATGTCAAAGAATATTACAGTATGTGACAAATAAGGCTTATTCCAAATAATTATAATGCGTGGATGAAAATAATATTCTCATTTGCTTAGTTCTTCACGTGGGCAGAGTAAGAAAAATGGTAGGTTTTTAATGTAAGGAAAACCAGCTCCCCAGAAACGACATTTAAGATGGGAAAAATGCGCCAGTCATGAAATGCTTCTCGAACACTGACCAAACATAGAATACATAAAGTGTAGTAACAATGTACTATTACCCCTTATCCTCGACTGGCATCTGGACCTTGACAATTGGTGATTTATTTGTAAAAGAAACATCAGAAAAATCATTTGTTATCTAGAAAACGTAAAACATTTTTCTTCCGAGGTTACGTCAGAAATTTCATTCTTATAATAGCAACGTTCTAAATGTTAATTTCATTTTATGACGTCAAAATACTGAATATTGTGTGAACCATTATTACTCTTTAATCACAAGTCAAGATATATTTTCTATAAAATGTCAGTTATGTTGTCTTTAACGTTGGCATTTCTTAAAAAACATGATTTCCTCATTTCTTATTCGGTGTCTAATTATAATAAATAAAATACATAGCACAAGGTTCACAAGAAACTCCTTGCGGTTCTTAACTGCAAATTTCAGGGTAATCTATCCCGACTCAAAAATTCATTAACTGAAATAAGCACTATCAGAACTATCACACGTTAGCTTACACAAACCAAGTCATTTATGCCAGTACCGTGAATGTTTGGTGTTGTTGTGGTGATAAACTCTCTGAAAGCATTGTAGATATCGTCTAGGTTATGAAGCATTTCTCACGCTGAATGTTGTCTAGAAAGGTGCTATTAAGTAGGTGTTGGAGTTGGAAATCGTCGTATACGAATACGTTACGTCAACTTAAGAAACAAGTTATGATAAAGTTGTGCTTGGATTTGCTTCGACTAAGGCTCTTAATCGATCGTTGTCAACATCCATTGGTCGACCACTACGCACATTTTCTTCAAGACTTTCCTCACCGCCGCGAAATTTCTTAAATCTACGCATTTGCTAGTGGTTTCCTGGCAAAACTTTTGTTAATTACCTGTTCTTTTTCGTCACCATTTCAGTCTAATTGAAATAAAATAAGATATATGTGCGAATATGCTATCTTCCATCCGGCATTCTTAAAAAAGGGCAGTCTTGTTTTAAAACTATTCTAATTTAAACGATTAGATACAGAAAAATGCTCATTCGAATTATATAGAATTGAAAGGTTTTACGAGCAAGACTCATGTGAAAACACATCATGTGAAATTAACCTTGATCTACATATTTTAATGTAAACCATATTTGAACGAAAGCAAACCCTGTGTAAACAGTGGAACTTCTCTTAGCATATATGTTTTTCAATTTAATACCGATCACTTTTTGGTGTTACAGAGTGAATAATCTACATAAGAATATCCAAACGTACGCATTTAATAATAATAATAATAATAATAATAATAATAATAATAATAATAATAATAATAATAATAATTATTATTATTAGTAGTATTATTATTATAATATATATATATATATATATAGAGAGAGAGAGAGAGAGAGATAGATATATAGATATACAGATATAGTGTACTATGTATTTAGGCAGGATATTTTCATTGAGGCCTGTGGTATTGAATAGCAGAGAGTGTTCTTGTTTGATTATCTTTTTCTGTAGTTTTTCAATTCGACGAATGACATTTTTGAAATTACAGTCGAACTAGTATATGAATGTTCAGAAATCTATTTCATTATTATATGTTGTTCTTGCTAGTACTTTCGACATTTCATCTGTCGTCTTCAGGCTGTATTTAATTTTGAATGTTGTTGTCTTTGTTGTTGTTGTTGTTGTTGTTGTACGCTTCGTTTTATTTATAGGTGGATTCGGGTGAAGAAGCGAGTCGTTTTTAAAAAACGTGCGTTTTTGTGTACGTTTTTGCTATTAAAATAAACGGGTGAGTGTTATTTAAATTGCAATTTACAGGTGTTTATGCGAGTTCAAATAATGATGCGAGTCGTGTGTAAAAGAGTGCGTTGTTTTATGTTCTAAAAATGATGCGATTCGTGTGTAAAAGGCTGCATTGGTTTTACGTTTTACAAATTGATACTAAAATAATGCTATTTGAATTATGATTCATAGCTTTTTTTTTTTTATTCTATATTTATTTTATACCTTCCCTCCGATTGTACATATATACATTTTAAGTGCCCAGGCACTTTAGGATGTTATTGCTATTATAAAAATTGATATTATTAATTGTGGGTTGCTTCATTCGTATATACAAAGCCTCTAATATGTTTAATCTTGTAACGTTGTGGTATGTGAGGATGACTTTTGTGTTGTCGAGTAAGATTGTTCAATATTGTGAATACGGGCGGCCATGTTATCTTAGGTGCTGGTTGATTGAGCTGGTATAAGGAAGATGAAGAGTTACTCTTCTGGACACTGTGTTAGTCGTATGATAAATATAGTCATTTGTATTGTTGGAGACGCAATCTCCCAAGGGACATTGAAATTGATAAACTACATTGTTATTTTTTTTTCGACCGTTTTAATTGCCCGAGGGTTGTTTTTAATTATCAGGTTAGCGGTAGTTACTTTCTTATTGTATATTACAAATTTTATTTTAGGATTATTAATTGGGGATATAGATCTGTGGATAATGTCCTTTAAGACCCTTTCATCTTATTTATAATTATGGTGTAATTGATTACGGTAAAATAAGATTATCGGGTTGGAGTTGTCATCTTGCCTATTTTTAATTTGGTCCATATTTATAATTGTTTCTTTGATTTGGTCATCGACTATACAATTAGGGAATTGGTTATTTATTAAAACTCTTTAAATGTTCTTCAATGTTTTAATGTTATAATTGTTTTTCTATTTGATGAAACCATTCAGGCTCGATTAATGATATTGTTTATAATAGCTATTTTATATCGTTGTGGACTTTCGCATTTAATTTTATACACAAGGACCGGTTGCAGGCTTTCTATACGGATGGATAATGAATTTATCTTTACTAGAGGATATGCGAACGTCGAGAAATGAAATGATATTATTTTTTTTTTAGTTCGTAGGTAAAGGTTAATACAGAGTTTGTTTGCAAATGATTTTTATTTTTTTCGATTTCGTTAACATTATCTGAAAGAATGAAGATATCATCTACTTATCTCACGTAAATAGACTGTTTTTTTATATTATTGAGTGTTTTTTTCTTCGAGGTTAGACATGTTGAAGTTGCTAAATTTGGGTCCAAGTATGGAACCCATTGATATACCGTCGATCTGTGTGTACATGTTTTTATAGTCGTGAAATGGGACTTCTGTTGTACAAATTAACAGCAGTTTCTTTTAAGGATTATGGGGTGGATTTTCAGAGGGGGGAGATAGATTGTTGTATATATTGTTGGTTATTATGTCGATAGTGTAATGCACGGGGACATTAGTAAAAATCTTTCTACGTCTAATGAAGTAGTGATTCTGTTATTATATTTTGTGGCCTGGAGAATTTGTATTAATTCGTCGCTGGGTATGGCGTTGTATTTACTATGTAGATAAGGAGCTATCAGATCGTT
Source organism: Euprymna scolopes (assembly GCF_053919585.1). NCBI lineage: Eukaryota > Metazoa > Mollusca > Cephalopoda > Sepiida > Sepiolidae > Euprymna > Euprymna scolopes. The sequence goes on from NC_136495.1 coordinate 136,221,014, forward strand.
AATTACTTTTCTTAATTCATAGAAAGTGGTTGTGGATTGTGGGATAATCGGGCGGAAGGAAAGGTGGGTTTGTAGGGTTTTACAGCAAGGAATTAATATAAATTCTCCAAGTTCGTGCCAGTAATTACAGTTACTGTTATTATTGAGATTTTTTGACGGTACAAACGACAATCATTAGTGAGAATTCTAGATATATTTATATATAAAAAAAACATTGCAATTAAAAAAAACCAACAAAATGAATAAATATTACCTATATATACATATATATATATATATATGAGTATATATACAAATGTATTCGTATATATATATATATATATATATATATATATATATATATATATATATATATATATATATATACATAATTTTAGTCAGTCAATAAATTTAAAAAAAAACATTATGGCGTGAAAAGTTAAATTTAAAATCAAATGATTTTTATTATTCTATGTAAGACAAAGAGTACATTTGAAATATTATAAATCCGTAACCTTTAGGATTTCGATGCCTACAATCGCTTCAGAGGAGAAACTTTTAGCAATTAATTATAATGTTTTACACTTTATTTGCTAAAGTAAGAGAGACATGGGAACAGACAATTAAAAGTTTTTTTAAGTAATTAAATATCATAGAGTAAAGGAAGCTAATGAAAAGTATATAAAAATCCACAACCAAATTGGATGGTAAAATCCGAAATGAGTGTCTTTGATAGCAGTTTGTTAAAGTGATCCCCACCTATTTTGAGTAATCCACATCATAATGTAAGAATAAGAAGTAGGTATTTTCCTGAGGAATTGTTCTTTGTTTATATAATGAGTTCGGAAATTATTTTAAAGATTCTGTGGATGTGTTTACTAATAAACACATAATTTAATATTCTTAAAAATTATAGAACGTGTGGTTAAAATTCCACTATAAAATAACTTCAAATTGTTAATAAAAAAAAATAAACCGCTGTCAGAAGACAGGCTGCGCAAATAAAGAGAAACTGAAGTGATATGAAAAATGAAAAAAGAAAAGTTGATAGTTTGATAATTTTATTTGGAAATATATATATATATATATATATATATATATATATATATGTAATTTTATTCTGAAGTATATATATATATATATACAAAATTTATTTTGAAGTATAAACATATGTTATTATATATATATATATATACATATATATATATGTATATATATATATATATATTGATATATTTTATTCGTAAGTGTATATACTGAAAAGGTTATTAGAATGCTGTATATTAGGCATAGAAGAAGTTTCATACAACCTGGGCAGTCCATTATCAGCATTAATTCATTATTTTCCATGGTATTACTGACACGTCGGAGGAGTAGTGATCTAGGGGAAAATCAATAATCCGATATATCAAGAATATTTGGTTGTCCCATACTATTATTCCGAAAGGCAGACGTCCTCGTCGGTGATATAAAGATGCGTTGGTAGAAAAAATCCTAAATCCTCGCGGGTGCGGCGATAGTGCATCAAATCTTAGATCAATGTTCCATTCCATAGCATATATTTTCGTCGATAATGAAATTCGTGCGTTGAGTCATAGATGCATATTTCCAGTGCAAGAATCTTCGAAATTAGCAGCTATTTGATTGGTAAATATTCGGAGGGATTCTGTTTGAATCCGATATGTATAACATGGACTTCTAAGATCGGCCGAGTTTCTGGATTAAACTTATATATTGGTCTGTTTTTTTTTAATATTGAGCTTTAACTTGTTTGGCTAGGATCACGCTTAAAGTATTATCTCAGTGTAATATCTGACAGGATAATTCACTTCGTCTTTAATCTGTCACTTAGCCCACTTATATATGTATATATATATATATATATATATATATATATATATATATATATACATATGTATGTATACATTTATATATATATGTATGTATACATTTATATATATATATATATATATATATACGTATACATATATATATGTATTTATAAATATATGTATATGTGTATATATTTATTTATATATACATATATTATATATAAATACATACATATATATATATATATACACATATAAAGCAAAGAAATGATCATATCTTTTCCTTTTAACAGGGGTACCAACTATTATCTTTAACACAGATATGTAATTGTCTATAAGAATGCACTAATTAGCATACACAAATACATATCGACACATGTAATACATGTGTTAATAACATTAAAAAAAAGTTATTAATAATAATATTAATTATGCAAGAATCGTTATTTAATGTTAATAAATTGATTAATTATATTTCTCGGAATCCTAAACTAGTTCCTTCATCCTTCTACAAGCACACAATAATATTATTATTATTATTATTATTATTATTATTATTATTATTATTATTATTATTATTATTATAATTAATATTATTATTATTATTATTATTTTTATTATACATACACACATATATATACATATATATCTACATATATACATTCACACACAGACATATATATATATTTACTTGTTTATTGTTATATAAACATGCTCACATCCCGCTGCTACAAATAGCCACTTGTTTCAATCAAACAACAGATATCATCAGGCAGCGACTTGACTATTCAAAAGTTCAATGAATAATGGATTTTTATTTTAAGTAGGAACTCTTTAAAAGTTGGAGTTAAAAAACTTAAAACACAGAACTTTAATTATAAAATGTAAAGAGGGAGGGGTAATTTAAATAAAGTTAAAAGATTGCAATGGAGAGAGAGTGATTGAGAAGAGAAAAAAAGGAATAGAGAAAGAAATAGAAAAAGAAAATAGAGAGAAAAAAAAAGAGTTTCTACCTAAAATAAAAATCCATTTTTCATTGAACTTTTGAATAGTCAAGTCGCTGCCTGATGATATCTGTTGTTTGATTGAAACAAGTGGCTATTTGTAGCAGCGGGATGTGAGCATGTTTATATAACAATAAACAAGTATTATCAGCTCTTTTTATTGAGCACTATCTAACAACCTCGTTGAATTCATTAGTCCATTACTTTTGAATATAAAAAATCCGAGTATATATATATATATATATATATATATATATATATATATATATATATATATATATATATATATATATATATATATATATATACTTTAATCACTATCCTAGCAAAAAGTTTCAGTTCAATAATTTTTAAAAATAGCACATTTACATACTTACACCTTTTCCAAAATGTTATTATGCCCCCATTTTTTCAATGATAAACACCTTTGATTTACGAGTCAAGCATTGGATGCGCAGAAAATGTGTAATACAACCAAATGTAAGCAACTACACTTTGATATCTATCACATAATAAACATTATGCATATAAACCTGTTTCCAGAATCTATATCATACTCCGTATATTTTAACACTAATTAGATTTACTCGTACATCCATTATTTTTTTAGAATACGAAGAACGTAGACAGAGCATCTGATTCGCTTACAGTAAATTTCTCTTAATCACCTCGCATCATTGTATTACGTAGATTGTATAATATTGAGTATTAACGGAAATATTAAATTTTTCGTTCTTCTAATTAAACCATTCTGCATTTTACATATAAATAAATAAATAAATGTTCGTTCACTTTTACTAAAAATGATCCCATTTTCATTAAGTCGATTGAATATATAGAATACGTGAGAAGGCGTGAGATTATCCAGCTTATGTGCAATCACTGAAATATGGAACATATACGGAGAGTGCTAAAAATATTGAACCAACTGCATTCAACAATTCGATATTGTATTGTTTTTTTTATCGATCAAATGCAATTCCATAAGAAAATAGAATATTCTACTGCTTGTGTTCGAATGAAGTACAATTTTCGGGTCGGATGATTTAGGATGTGTTTAAGGAGTAGTAATTTATAATGCCTTAATAAATTGGTATCATGCTGTATTAAATGTAAACATAACCGCGTTAACTCGTCGCATCTATTTCAACTGTGAAAAACTCGCAGTCCGTGGACACTTCTAGACGTGTCTATCATGAGTAAATATACAAATATATGCATATGTTTATTGGAGCTACCGTATTCTATTACTGCGGGATTCAATAAGATTCATTCTGAATGTGTAACTGTATTTACTCCTGCGACTCGTACATATCTAGTGTTCGTAATGTAGTATTTTCTCGCAAATACGCAGAGTTTGACATTTTTAATATATTTTATTGCGTTCTGTATACATATTTAACATAGACGCCTGCACGCTTTCCAACCGTATTTCCTTTTCTTTAGTTTCCATCTATCCGGGGGGCAGTGTGGGAATGGCCTTTCCACAGAACGATATGGACACAAACCTGTGATATTAAGCTAACCATAATTATTGTTCTTTAATTGCGGAACTATGATTCTTTGCTGCGATGCGGCGTTAGCACCGCACATCCGTTTTCGCTTACCTTTCTCTCTTTTACCTCAGACACCACACGATGCAGACCTGCGATCACAACTAACCTGTATTGCACACACTCAAAAGATGTTCGCACTTCTGCAAAGAGCCTTGCACACAACGCATACTAGTAATCTTCCTTGTACCTGATACGCTATCGAACTTTTCTCACTCATGTACCATCTACTGTAAATAAATATATATCGGTTTCATATTATAATATTGGTGTAATTTGTGTGTTTCTTCTTTGTAAGGAACACCAATCTACCTTTTCCATTATGGTCTATATAAATTGAGTGATTCGCCCACTGCAAAGGATAATAAATATATGGCCTATTGATTTTAAATTTATCGTTTGTTAAAGAAAACATTACAGAGCAATTACTGTCAGCTGAATTTCCTATTGTGTTTTTAATAGAATTTGTCAATTAATTTATATCTCGGATAGTTTACATTTCGATTTATGAAACTATTATTCTAATTATGGTTTATATTACCTAATATGCAAATGCAACCGCTCCGTTTATGATACACATATGATCCAATTAAATTTATAATATATTCAAGTCAATAAAGATGTTTACATCAGTGAATGATCAAACCATCGGTTTTGTATTTTCAATTACAAGCAGAAAGTGTTATTGTTTCGGAGAGAGATTTTTTCCACAAAGTTGATTGCTATTTTATACAGGTATTTTTTTTAATATTTTATACAGTCCAGAAAATCTTTAGAAAAATATTTACAAAACAAACATGGGTTCTTTTTTACTGCCTACTCATTTTGCAATACTAGTGTTACGTAAAATGAGAACCATTATTTCGATTGTTAAATAAATTTTGTAAAAAATTATCGCAATTTACATTGGTAAACATTGCGCAGTGGTATTCCCTGTTTGTTTCGACTATTTTCTGCTATTTAGCATGAATAGTGGATTAGAAATTTCACTATTTCAGTTTACATGTAGCAAATTTTTGTAAATCCTAACCAATTTGGCAACTTATAAATTAGTTAAATATAACGAACCTTATTTTTAAACACCCTATCAGACGATTCTAATAGTAAAAGTGGGGACTTAAACTGGTAAATATATTAAAATAGCACGCACCATATTATAAATAGGATTTTAATTTTTATGTTTTAATTCTTAGTGAAATTGTCCTAAAATTAAAAATCATAAAACGAACTACTACCCGTAAAAATCCTAAAAATAATATCTTCAATTATGTTTTCCACTCACGTTTTCATGTATAAACAAAATAGCCATTAAAATATATTTGTTGCGTTTACTTATCAAACATTGTGCCTATACTATTTATATTTATAATCATACATAGCATCAACAAGAAATGACAAAATATTTAATAGTAAAATGGGAATGATTAATTGAATGTACTTCCAAATATTTATAAATATCACAAGCCATATTAGTGTCGCAGGAAATCAAACATCGTATATATGCGTTGGGCAATTAATAGTGGTTGGGACCTAGTTAGAATACTCCTTCAAATTGCCTTAAAATAGGTTCTGAACACTTAGGCGATACATGTATGCCGTCTGAAAGGTGATCAGAAAAATGGCGTATCTTTCGTTCTCATGAATAATTTACCTCGATCCATCACCTCGCTATTCTGAAGATGCTAATACGTAAGCTGTTATTTCTAATTTATTTCGCTTGTCATGTAGCTGGTCTTCGGGTTTATGGCTGCGAGCGTCTACCTCAAGCCATTTGAACGACTAGACTTGGACAAAATTGTAAAAATTTATTACAAGTAAAGTCATTTTCGTAATGCAGGTAATTTATTCAACGGGTAAGCCTGGACGCAGATGATATTTAGTAAACGTGTCTTATTCAGAAGTATACGTTTAACACGCTCAGTGCATATCTACCTATCTATATATCGATCTATCTATCTATCAATCAATCATCTATCTCTCTATCTCTCTCTCTCTCTCTCTCTCTCTCTCTATATATATATATATATATATATATATATATATATATATATATATATATACCTATCTATTTACCTATGCTTCTCTACGTCTGTGTGTATTTCCTCCTTTTTCAATCGGTCTCCTTCTCTCCATGTCACTCTATCTCTGCGTATATATATATATATATATATATATATATATATATATATATATATATATATATATTAGGCATCGCCAAAACTGGGGGGGCAGGTCAGTACTTTTTGACGGACCGTCTTTTTAAAAATCTACCAAAAATCAGGTAATTATCCGATCAATACGAAATTTTCAGCGATTATTAGGAGAAGAATGAACTTTATAACAGTGTACTTATATTTCATAAACGATATTTATATATATATTTTTTTTTGCTTACAACCCCCCCCTTGTTTTGAAGTGGGAACAAATATGCTTAAAATAATCATCTGAGACTGAAATCAACATATTGTGTTGTAAAGGACAGAATTATAGATTTCAAAAAAAAAAAAAAAAACATGGTTTGCATACCTTATTTTGACGTCTGAATATCAGAACTTCGATTGTGTTTAATTATCCCGCTTTTGAGTTTTGAAGTGTGAAATTCGGTGAATATGTTAAGTAAAATAATTAATTTAAGTTAAGCAAAACAAAAAAAATGTTTTTTAATATTTATACGAAAAAAGCTATTTTAAAATTTTTGATAAATAAATTAACAATTTTTTTTTAGCGAGCCGAATAATGCATGACCATTATTAAACAGGGCATGCTTTGAATAATCGATACCCCCCAAAAAAATTCGATAAATATTGTGCCCTTTGTGTTAAAAATAGCATCTTTTTTTTCGATCCCGTTTGAAAACGTTTGCCGCCTTTGACTATGGTGGACCAAACGCGCTGAAATAATTTTTTTTTATTCTGCTTTAAATTGCCCCCCCCCCATTTTGGGGAGTCTGGCCCCACACACATACACATTAAAAACCAAACGCATACAAATGGTCACCCATCTGGTACTGGCCAGCCTCAGCTTAATAATACATTGAAATTTTCGTCACTGAAAAATAAGTTTTTTTTGGCCTGTTTGGTCTTCCATAGTTTGCTTTTTATCAGACGAAAACGTAAACAGAGTCGATCTGAACTCTACGTCAACGCGAATATCTGGTTACCTATATGAATAAGTGGAATTATGTGAAATTCAGGTACTTATATTATAATATTTTTGCATATTCTCTTAGAAAATCATCCTAAATCTTAGTTAGACAATAAATAAATTAATTAATTATTTCAAAAACCCTTTTTTTTTTAAATATTTAGGTACGTTTGTTGTGCAAGACAAAAAATGTCAATTGTTAACTTTTTGGGAAAATTTAACATTTAAAATTGAATTAAAAATAGTAGAAAAAGTTTTACATTATTCTGTTTTCTATATGATAAAATTCAGGGTTTTATCTTTCTGGAAAAAAAAAGTTACTCAGAAATAATGGATTTTAATAAACGTAATTTCGTTTTAAAAAACAACAACAACTTGATTTTGCGGCCATTTTTGGCGGTGCCTAATATATATAATTTAAAGGAGATTAGAACAATAGTCTAAAGAGCTGAGTGTATTTCAATGTAACAGTGAAATTACTAGTTTAATTAAAATACAGGAAAGAGAAAGTGCTCGTTGTAATTTAGATATATAATAAGCTAGAGCTAATTCAATATTAAGTAATGTGATTGATAATCTAAAATTTAAAAATCAAATTATAATTAAATTAAATTAAAAATCTGTTTCATAAGAAGGAACAACAACAAAATCAATTATCTGTATCAATCACATTACTTAATATATATACACACATATATATATATATATATATATATATATATATATATATATATATATATATATATATATAATTTTTGTCCCCCATTCCACTACAGATTGGAGGTCATTCATATAGAATTTATTATATTGTTACTTTGAGGGGAAGTAATTATAGTTATAACTTCGGTTGTGCAGAGGCGACATAACTTAGAGCCTGGAGTATAAGACTTAACTTTATATGATAGTCCATTTGATTGAGAAGTGGGTATTGTTAAAGGTAAGTGTTTTAATTAAATTGGTTAGAGAAGTTCCTTTGTTATTATTAGAATTATGATTGTTAAAAGAAGAAATGTGGTTTGCTATTCTTTTCTTAATTAATGTTGAAGTAGCGCCGATATATGTATGTACTTTATTAAAAGCTCGAGGTCTTGTATTAATATCAATTTTCTGATTTGTATTAGTTAACTGTTTTGAATTTTGTTCATAGTGTTCAACAACTTGTGGGACAATGGCTGTATGAGGATTATTTTGGAGGGGATGATGAGTGTTGTTAGTGTTAGGATGGATGTTAGGAGAAATATTATTATTATTATTATTATTATTATTATTATTATTATTATTATTACTACTACTAGCTGTATGATTGTTGATGGAGGGGCTGCTCGAATGGTGTATTGGATTAGTTACTATATCTATATAAAAGCCAAGTACGTCCAAGGATGGAATACTGTTGCCATATCTGGGCAGGAGCTGCTAAAAACAGCCTATTCTGCCTTGACAGAGTACAAAATAGACTTCGTGGCTTAGTGGGGGATGCCCTTTTCTCTACGCTGCAACCTCTCTCCCACAGAAGAGTCGTTGCGAGCCTGTCCTTGTTTTATCGTTATTTCCAGTGCAGATGTTCGTCTGAACTCCAATCTCTGGTCCCCCCTCGCCAATCTTTCACGAAAAACACCCGTCTAGCTGAATCCACTGTGAAAAATTTCCCCCACTCTTTATCTGTGCCTAATTCAAAACGCGGATTCCATGAACAAAGCTTCTTTCTTAGAACTGCACGCCTGTGGAACTCTGTTCCGTCCGCCTGCTTCCCTCCGGACTACAACTTGGCTGTCTTCAAGTCCAATGTTAACAAATTCCTAATGAACCGCCCCCTTAAGTAAACATTTCAGCAAATCTCCTCACTAACGTAATGTACTTGCAATAACACTTATCCCTGAGTGGCTTCCGGGCCTTGATAAGTGGTGATGACTGTGTAAAAAAAAAGGATGGGAAGAAGAATAACTTGAAGACGAAATATTAGTGTATGTGTTTCAGACGAATTGCATTTCTTCCTTTAATAATGAAATTACTGATCACAGTCAGGGAACTTGACATACCAATTTACTTCAAACAGTTTTATCTAAAATCATCCAATTCTCTATTAATGAAGCTATTAATCAAACTAAACGTGCCCTATGTAAAGTTTTAAGTCTTGTTACCATTGCCAATTTGAAGCTATGAGTATAATTATTTCCCCACAAGTATTAACATTATTAATTATAAAGCTAACTTATTTCTCATATTAATAAGAAAAAAGCATAATATAACCAATTCGATATTACTTAGCTTTTCTATGCGACTTAAGATAGATAACTTATTTAATATTAGAGATTTCTTCCATTTTATTTTTATTAATTTTCGTAAGACTAGAGAAATACTGTATAGTAATCTTGATGATGTATCTGCGTATCAGTAAGTGTTTGTTTGTATACGTAATGCATTGTGTTGTATTCATCGGAGACATAGGCATTGCAGCAAAGAGACATATCATTTCTTGAGGATTTTCGCCCAAAATTCTTGAGAATCTCCAAATAAAAAGTTGCACACACAAGTATCCTACACTGAGGTCCTTGTAAGAACACGTTGCTCTAGTTTATAGACCCTTATAATAAAATATTCCCTGCGTTGTTAGAATGAAATAGTTTAGGTTGTCGAGCCAATTGTTATAGGGAGTTGGAAAATGGAAAGCACCCTTAACATAAGCCTATTAAGAAATTCAAGCACTCTACAACGAATAATGTTCAAATCTTACAAATCAACATCGGCACGTGGGGAGAACTTACTCGTCCAAGGCCAAAGTTGCGAAAACTAATACATGAAATATGTGATGCTTTATAGAAAATAGAGCAAGCTCATAGCAAATCGGAGCGGGGGTATCGCAAAGGTTTCATAGATGGGCTTAAGCATAACACACAGGACTGGAAATGCGACACTTGTGAACGGTTGCTTTTGTCAAAATCTTCTTACGTCAACTACTTTAAGTAACACAAAACTCATGTTCAGTTACACTCTGTACCTATTAATCCGGTCTAAACAATCTGTTTCATATGTATTAAAGGGTTAAACTCGACTTCTGGTATATAACAATAACCTTCAGCCTTCAGAAGAATCCAAGTGAATATTTGTCAGTCAGATCTGCTTAAAGATATGCAAATTTTGTGCAGGACTGCAAAGTTATCAAAGATAACATGGACAATGAGCTGGCGTATACCAAATAGGAAGAGTATCTTCTGGAAAGATGCAGCAACCATCATATGTTTAAATACAGTACCGGCAAAATAAAGTCCGCACCTTTTTTTTTTAACTGCAAATTTAAGCTAAATTTAATGTGACTGTTTATACATCATTTGATTCACCATTTATTCCTCTATTATCATACCTATTCATATTTCACGTCAAATTAAAAAAAATACTTCAAATGAAAGAGTCAAAGAGAAAATCCGTAGCAAAAAAATCGCTTAAAACAAGCTTAAATTATTGCCTCTAAATCAGTGTATAATATCAACCAACAGGCGACAAAGCATTTCTAATCATAATTAATGTTGTTCCAGGTTATATCCGGTATATATAGAGCTACTTCTTACAGGAAAGACAATGCGCAGCCTAAGAAACAGATTTGAAACGGCTGCCCAAATCCAAGACTAGTGCAGTCTTATTAACATGCTCTCTTTCTACTTTCAATAAAAGATTAAAGGAAATTAATTTGCAAGAATATGCTGCAAGACGCACGCCAATGATTTCTGTAAAGAACAGAAAGCGCCACCTGGATTTCGTCATATGAAATAAAGATCTTGACTCTTCATATTGGTCAAAAGTGCTTTTTAGCGAGGAAAGCAGTTTTAATAGGCTAGGCAGTGATGGTAGGCAGTACGTCCGTCAGGGGAACAACGAAGGATTTTATCCCATGTGTTCAGTGTAAACGCTTTAAGGTGGTCGAGGTTCAGTTTTCGTGTTGGGCATTATTAGTACCAATAGTCCAGGGTCTATCGTTCGGTTGCAAGGTAAATTACATCAATATGTTGACTGAGCATTTTCTACCAGATTTTGGTCGGAATTTGGATGATAATCCCATCTTTATGCGGGGAAATGCTCCCTATTTACACAGCTGGCAATGTAAAGAGATTCCTGGAAGAGCATGATATTCCGGATTTGGATTGGCCTACACGATCTCCAGACCTTAATCCTATCGAAAACGTATTGTAGTATATCACGCAACATCTATGCAATGATAAAATTTCAAATTTGAAGAACTTTTGAAAAAAATAAAGAAAAGTGGGCTGACCTTTCTCCGGACTATTGCTTAAGTCTAATTCAACTAATTTCCCAAACATTGCAGGATGTCAAATTGCAGAAGGAGTATGCTACTAAATATTTACTAGTTCATAGTGTATCTATTGTACCTGTGCTGCATTAATGCCCTTAATTAACATGTAAATAACACTTTTCTATTGTAAGGGGTTTCTTTTTGCCTCCTCAATTTTTTTTTTTTTTAATTCACTCGAACACTAAAATATTTCAATTCAGAGTAAAAATGAACAGGCAAATTATAGAAGAATAAAAGGCTTATCAATATTTAAACACTTGCAATAAATTTACCTTAAATTTACAATTTTTGATAAAATTGTAGGTGCGGATTTTTTTTTTGCCGCCTGTGTATGGGGTTGTATGTATGCATATTTGAATCTATATGTGTGCATAATTACTATAATTGCGTGTGTCTGTGCGTATTGGGTGCGTATTTGTTCAACTGAATGTAATATATTCGTTTATACCAGTGTGTGTGCCCGGCGTCTCCCGCGTGTTTGGAGGGTTGTGTTTAGCATAGAAAAAAGTGATAGTAGGCAGACAGGATCGAACCCATAGCGCGAAGCAAGAAAAAAAAAACTTGAAAAAAGTGGCATCTTCGCCTTGGCTTCCATCGCCAAATCTAAAGTGACGTAGTTTATAATTAATACTTGAGAATCGAAAAAAGGGAGTTATTTTCGAAAATATCGGCGAAAAAAAAAGCGACCCTTCCCTGTAGAAAAGTGGTCAGTGTAGGGTGAAGGCATTAATGTTTTTGTCAGTTGTTCGATATTTTATCTTCGGAGGGGAGTAGAGATTAAAAAAATATGTTGATGTCGTTAAAAGCCGTCGGCAGACATACATGCATACATACATTTAAACAGACAAGTGAGGTTTATATTATAGTTATAAAATCACAAAATTTTCTTGATTCAATTTTTACCTGACGTGCAAGACAGGATCAGCGAAGTTGTCTATTATAATGAAATAAGTTTAGTTTATAAAACAATTTTTACCCACCTGCACTGCGGTACAATATATATTTTTAAATTTGCTTATTTAATCGTGTGAAAATTTTTGTCTCAGGCACGTGTTTCTTTTTTTAAGTAAATGATCTTCTTTAATTAAATTTTTTCAACGTCGATTCATTTTTCCCAAGAAAATTTCTTAGGGTTATTATGAAGACATTTAAAGATACTTTTTCTGCGAATTTCATGCATACAAATATGTAAACATCACCATGTCTTAATCAAATCGTTGATTTTTGATATGCAAAATTTTGTTAAGTATAACATACGTCAGTTGTTCTAATATATATTATTTTCGATCTTTTAACTATTTTCTGGGTTTGTTTTTAAGTACCCCAGATTTTCCCCTGGATTTTGCTTGTGTAATCCTATGAGGACACGATTAATTTGTTAGCTTATTATATATACATATATTTCGCTTATTTTTACACATATGTTTACATATTTTTCAACATTAGTTTTTCAATGGATGGGTGTATGTTTTTACAACCATACCTCTTTGATTATTTTATTATACAATTTTCCACACAATGAGATGAGTAACAAGATGTATGTTTACATTACATTTGGGCTTCTGCATGTCAGTATAGTTGGGAAAGCAGAATCCCAGAAGGGAGTTCCAAAGTTTTGTAGTTCTTGGTAAGAAACTATTGGAGTAGAAGGATTTCTTACACCTAGGGATCTTTACTGTGAAGGGGTGGGATTTATCGGATTGCCGGCTTTGTCGGGGGTGTTAACATCGAGGCTATACAAGTGCATGTAGTTCGTCAAAGCATTCACCATGAAAGTACTTGTAGAAAAGACAGAGGGAGTCAACATTTCGTCGATGGGACAGAGGCTAAATCCTAGATAACAGTTCAGGGCCTATCAGATTGGTGATCTTCTGTTGAAACTTGCCAAGAAGTGACAGACAAGCAGCAGCTTAACCAGCCCAACTGTGACAACCTTACTCCATACATGTTAAAATGGTTACCTTGTAGAGGTACAGAATATTTTCGGCGTAAGTAGTTTTCTGGCACGGTAGAGAAAGCCCACCTTCTTCGCATCAGTCTTCGCAATGCTCTCAATCTATCTATTTAAGTTCATGTTCCTTGTACACGTTAGTCCGAGGGGTTTAAACGGAGTACGTTCGGGTAATTTATTCTTGGCCATTACTATTGGTTGTAAAGAAGTGTTCTTGTAGTTATTGAAGGAAGCAAGCTTAAGACTTGCAACCTGAAATGTGACAATCCATTTTTGTTCCCATTCCACTACAGATTGGAGGTCATCATATAGTGTTTCTGTCATTTCCTTAGATATGTGTTCATTTGTTTTCCCCTCGTGTCTTCTATAGAAAGTGGCGGCATCAGCAAATATACCCATCTCAGCGACAAATTTGTCATAGAGGTCATTTATGAATATCAAGAATAATAATGGTCCAAGGATAGACCCCTGAAGCACTCCCGAGTTTATACCATATAGTTTAGGGTACAACCGTCAAGGACATCTGGAGTTTTCTCTTGCTTTGATCTGTTTGCCAAGGGAAATCAGGAAGACAGTGGTGTTCCGGGCCTAATGAGGAGTAAGAGGCAAATCAACTGGAAATCAGGTTAGCCTCCTCGCCTGCTGAGCAAACAACTTCCTGATTTTTTGATAGGGTGGTGATTCATTGACTTGCTGATGTCTACTACACTGTTGTAGATTTTCCAAAAGTCACTGGTGCCTAATTTCTGTGCTTCGATGCTTTTTTCTGGTGGTTTCAGTGTATTCTGCCTTAGCTCTCCCTATTTCTATCTTACAATTACGTCTAGCTTCTGTATACTTATGTCTGTTTGAATTGGACTTATGCCAGTAGTTGAATCTGAGTTACGTGTCCTGCCTTTCAGCAATGACAGCTGCACAAGTTGAAGTATTCTTTACCATACATTATATTTCGCCATTTGTCCTGCATTCTTTCTACCTTTTCATGACATCCAAAGTGCCATTGTATGCTTAAGCCATGTTTTTATAGGAGAATAATGTTGAGCTTTTAAGAGGAAGTTAATTTGTCAGGGCTATATATTTTTCTAGGAATTATTATTTCATGCCCTTTGTACGTATTATTAATATTTAAATTATTTTTCTTATTTTTTGTCATGCATACATGCATATATATATACACTTGTGCCCGATATTATTCATACCCCTCGGATCTTTGAGATTTCTATAAGAATATTGCTCAAACCAGAAGGTAGACAATATTAAAGGGATTTCAAACAATAAATCAAGCATAAGCATTTAATTTAAACTCAACAAATAAATAAATTATGCAAGTTTGAAACATTATACAAAGAAAAACAATAATGGCACTAGTTCAAAATTATTCATACCTCTCTTACTAATAGTCAATAGCATGCCCTTTATTCTTAATAACTGCCTGTAACCGTTTGGGATATTTATCAACAAGGTTTTTACAAGCATCAACACTGATTTTTGACCATTCTTCAATGCAGTAGTTCTCCAAATCCCTCAAATTTCTAGGTTTCCGCTTTTTAACCTCAGTTTTCAATATGTGCCAGAGGTTTTCGATAGGGTTCAGGTCGGGACTCTGGCTAGGCCATTTCAAAACATTAATTTGATTATCCTCAAACCATTTCTTGACTATTTTGGCAGTATGTTTTGGATCATTATCCTGTTGAAGGACCCAGTTTGGTCCTAAATGGAGCTTCTCCGCATCCTGTCTAATGTTTTTCTTGAGTATCTCCAAATATTGCTCCTTCTTCATGGTTCCATCTATCTTGACCAAACTACCTGGACCACTAGCCGAAAAGGAGCCCCAAAACATTAGGCTACCACCACCATGTTTCATCGTGGGTATGGTGTTCTTTGGGTTGTAAGCTTCTCCTTTCTTCCTTCAAACGTAAGAAGCATCCATATGGCCAAACAATTCAATTTTTGTTTCGTCAGTCCACAAAATACTTGAGAAAACGGACTCTGGAGAATTCACATGGGTCCTAGCAAACTTTAGACGTGCTGCAAGGTGTTTTCCGGTGTGCAATGGAGTCCTTCTTGGTCTTCTTCCTTTCAGACCATTTTCATGCAGAGTCCTTTGCAATGTTTGCCTTGCTATTTTTATGCCAGAAGACTCCAGATTTTCTAAAATGTCCTTATTAGTGGTGGTTGGATTTGCATTAACACTTCTTACAATATTCCTGGTGGCTCTAGCAGACAGTTTCCTTTTTCTTCCTCTACCAATCAAGTTGTTTGTTGTGTGGTGGCTCTGGAATTTTTTGACGATGCTCTGTACTGTTGCTGTAGGGACCTCAAATTTCTTGAAAATTGACTTGTAACCTAAACCATCATTATGTGAATTCACAATTTTAGTCCTAAGATCATTACTAAGCTCTTTTTTCTTCCCCATTCTAATAATTTTTATTCTTTTATTGGTTTTCAGTTGATATCATTTTAATTTCTGAAAAATGCAAAAAACGAAATGAAATTAATCAAAGGTTGTATAAAAGCATTCAAAATAAGAATAAAAAAAAAAACAAACAGTCAGAAACTCGATTAATACTGAAAAAATAAGGGGGTATGATTATTTTTGAACATTGCAGATTTTATAAATAGCTGTATATTTCTTTTATTACAAGTATCCCGAGATTTTAAAATGACGAAAATGATCAGAAGAGGTTTATTAAGAATATGTATCAATATGGACGTAAACAATAAATTCTTACAAAAGTTACACCTAATAAACTCAATTTTCAAGGGGGGTATGAATAATATCGGGCACAACTGTATATATATATACATATATATATGCATATATATATATATATATATATATATATATATATATATATATATATATATATATATATATATATATATATATAATGTAATGACGAAGTGGATTGGGAAATGACAGGGCTATATATTTTTCTAACATTTATTATTTGATGCTTATTTAGGTGTTATTAAAATTTAAATTATGTTTTCTCATTTTTGTCATGCATACATGCATATATATATATATATATATATATATATATATATATATATATATATATGTATATATATCATTGAACCTGTCGTATGTGTTACGTCTAATATAGATGCCAGTCTCAGATAGTTGTGCGTTGATTAGCTTCCACTAAAGTTTTCAATGGATTTTCGTCAACCTCCAATGTGCGACCACTAAGCTCATCAACTTCAGGAATCTCGATGCAACCACAAACCATATTTTACAACCATTGTGCCTTGCGTCCAGGCGTGGTTCCAATGCTTAACGCTTCGTTGGATCGGCGGTTGGTGCAATAGCTATACTGCCTAGTATATATATGTATGTATATATATATATATATATGTGTGTGTGTGCGCGTGTGTGGGTGGTGCGCGCGTACATGTATGTTTGTATGTGTGCATGTATTAGTGACTTATAGGGAGGCATGTGTAAATATAGATATATACAGGTGTGTGCATCAACACTGTTATATATACATAGAAACACAAAAAATGTTCGCATGTGAAAGAAAATATAGCGACTTAAAGGGGAAGAGAGGAAATAATGCGCACTTTCTGAGACAGGAACCAAGCAATGATAGCAGGCATCTGTGCAATTTAATTAGTTGTTAAATTAATTCCCACAAATGTGTTAATATTTGATTTAGGTTGATTAATCATGGAAGAACGCATGATAGAAATCTAATTGTTGGAGAGACAGCGAATACTGAAAAAGAGTGTTTAAAAATAAATTGCAATACATACAGAAATAAAGTTAAAGAGAGATAAAGAGAGAGAAAACGCAGATACAGTGACTAATTGATATATTTATTTATTTATGGAGAAAGAATAACTGAATATACACAAGAATAGGTATATAGAATATATGAGAGCAGCGTAGCATACACAGGAGATTGAACAATAACGGGAAAAAGTTAGCAAGATGGTTGAGTACAATATTAAGCAGTGACGTGCCTTGAAAGAGAAAAAAAAACGTTGGCACAAACCTGAGATAGACAGAGAGAAGGAAATTGCTATAATACGATATATTGGGAACAAGAATAATCGGCCGTTTCATATTGGTGTCATATAATCATTATTGATTCATTAGCTGACGCAAATGAAATGAAAACTGATTTATTTTTCTTTCTGGGCTTATAGTTCAATAACGACTCTTTTCAGAAATGTCCGTTAACCCAACACCGTCACTACCCTCGCTCGAACCCATTGTTAATCAGAGTCCATGACCAAACAATTTGGGTATACACGCACATGAAGAGCTGATTGGCAGCAATTTGATGAATAAAAACAAGAGACGAGATGTTTGATTACACAAAGAGGAAAAATCAAAGAGAACAATAAATTAAGTTTTTTTTTTCATTTGATTCGTCTATAGGTCAAATATATTGGATATAAAACATTACAAATAACGTGTAATGAAGAAAATGCGAAGTTAATATGAAATATATGCCATCTTTTTTGTAACAATATGTATGGTTTCCTTTTTTCAAATGTTAAACGTATATATATATATATATATATATATATATATATATATATGTGTGCGTGTGTGTATGTGTGCGTGTGTGTGCCTGTGTCTTTGTCCCTGTGTCTGTGTATGTGTATACTCGCTGTATAGATTGGTTTCCTATATGCAAATCCAAGGAACCCCACGCATTTATTAAAATGTGCTCGATGGATATCAGAGCTAGCATATAGTATGCTCATTATACAATAATTATTGGGTCCATATATGCATAAATGTTTCAGCAGAATCCCAATCCAAATACTTTACATCTTCATACCAAAAAAGGGGTGATATTGTTGTGAAAGTTAGTATTACATTCATTTTTATAAAACATATTCGATTGCGATTTACGCTCTGGAAGAAAGTCAGGTGTATACTTTTTGAATGTGAACAGTAAGGGATGAAGAGAGAGGTGTTGTTAAGTAAAGGAGTAGCCGTGCTAGCCAAGGAATAGGAAGGAAGTAGGTCCCGTATGATCAAGCTGTCACAGCGGGGAGATATTGGTATTAGTTTTTTAACTTGGCGGTTACGTATTGACTTAAGACTTTTCTTTTGATCTGGAGTAATATCATTCCTTCTTATCTGTTTTTTCCCTATAATCCGTATTTATAGCTGTTTCTTTGGCGACTTTATTATCCCTCAATTTTATTGATAAGATGTATTCATTTATTTGATCTATCACCTTTTTATATCAAAATGTGTTCCCCGTTTTGAAATTATTTTTTCTCATTTGTTATTCATATTTCATTAACATGACCTTATTAGGTTTAATAACCGTGAAAATGTGTTAAATGTAAACGTATAATCGTCTAGAAGCGTCAAAGATTTTTTACCTACTCCTTAAAAAATGTATGTTATGGCACACAAATATCCACAAGAATAGAACAACGGATAACAGTATAAAACATGACTTACATGAAAACAGCGGAAATATTACAAACGAAATGTTTGGTTATTACCGACCATGCGAGAGCCACTCTTGAATTTGATCCTTCCTCGGGATCGCCATGTGTTATAGTTTATATGGACGAGGAATTAGTCGATTTGAAGAGATGTTCCCCCACTACACCTCCTCTCAACTTGATTTTTCCGGGTATCAAATCAGTATCTTTTCTTTTTGGTGCCAGACTAGCAAGGGGTATGTGTTCTTACGTTTTCTGCCCGATTGCCTTGGTTCCGACATGCGTTTTGGAGGCTCCATGTCAAAAGAGTCGAGCACTTTGTAAATTGCCTATCTGCATCTACTTGCCCCTCGGAGCTGGCTTTCTTTGTTTGGTAAAATGCCTTATGGTCGAATTTTGGGCCCTAATTGATGTAGGAAAGATGGCCGACTCTTCGTAAGACCGTGTCCTGTTCCCAAAAGGAGACGTTATTCTCACAATGTGTGGAATATACTGTATTCCCGCGGTTAAAGCGTTTTCTTGACATAGTATATGTTTTGTATTGTATTTTATGTTTTGGCAGCAGTGTATCAAATGCTGATTTTATGCTGATTATCTCTCCAAACAGTATTTCAGCTGGTGATCCGGCATCTGCTTTGTTCGTATTTTCGTTATTCTACAGGCCTGCAGAAATTGCTGTAGGCCCTTCTCTGTAGGTGTGGCTCACTCATATTTTAACGCATGTTTAACGTGTCGATGAGGCTTACGGCTTGGCCGTTACGCTTAAGGTGGTACTGAGGGTTCGAAACATGCTTAAATTTGTGCGGCTTCACAGAATTCTCTGACATCTGCCGAGGTGAACTGGGTAGCATTGTCGGTGACGAGACTATCCACAACCGCGAAACGACCAAACAACTCTAATAAAACACTCGTTGTCGTATTTGTGTGTGTTTTTGTACCTCAATACCTCTTTCTATTTCGAGTAGTTGTCTACTACTTTCCGGTAGTAAAAATGTTTTACTGCTCCTGCGTAGTCAATGTGGATCATCGACGGAGGTTGTTCAGCTTTAGGCACATGTTTCTGAGTTATAAGTGGTGCCTTTGCAGCCTAACCACAACCTTCGCACGTATCTACCATGATGTTAATGCCTTGGTTCATCGCTGGCCATAAATGAAACATTACACCACGCTTTTCACCCGGTTTATTCCTGAATGCTTATGTGTAAATCCTGAAAATCCTTTTTGGAAAGACACAACAGACATTGTAATTGTAGGATTCTACCTTAATTTCCTGAAGCGTGACCGACAGTTCGCGGTTAATATTATTAATCATGGTTTTTAATTCACCATTATCACGTAATGCCGCGATTGCTCAGTCTTACAGATGTTCCATTTGGGCAGGAATTAGTCCTGACAGACCGTCTGCATGTTCCCGTTGTTTTCTGGATAGATAATCCATTGCAAGATAATAATTTAGAAGAATAGCTCCCCATCTTAATAGTCGGCTCCCTGTGAATGTGGGGAATCCCTTTTCTGATACAAAAATGGATATCAAAAGCTAATGGTCGGTCTGTAAATAAAAATGTATTCCGTACAGGGACCGGTGAGATTTCGAAACTGCAAAAAAATGTCTATTCCTTCTTTCGCGATCTGAGCAGATTTTTCTCTCCTGGAAGCACAGTCCGGATGCGAAACTTATTAGCTCTATTGAGTAATCTCACAGCCTATATGACATGCACGTACCAACGTCATATAGGTTGGAGTCGCTAGTCACTATTATATCCAACTTAAGGTTAAAATGAGCTAAGAAAACTTTAGAAGTAAGTTTTTTTTTCTTGGAATTATTTCTGACACTTAACTGTCCACTCCCAGGTGTTATACTTTTTTTTAGTAATTGATTAAGTGGTGCACACAATCTACTCATATTGGGGATAAACCCTTAGTAATAATTTGCGATACCTTAAAAGAGTTGTAATTGTACTATGTTTTCCGGTGCCGGCATTTCTCTTATAGAGGTTACCCTGTCTAGGTCCCGGCATCGTCCATCATTATCAATATGTCCTAAGTACTTCTTTTTTGTAAAAAGAATTCACACTTGTCTTGTTTGATCTCATATTCATAATTTTATATGCGAGTGAATACTTATCTGATATGGTTTTCGTGTTCCTACCTGCTTTTTCCTCACTAAAATGGTATCATCTACATAAGCGATGGTGATATCCAGGTCGCTCAGCAAGGTATCCATGACTTGCTGGAATATCCCGGCTGCTAGCTTGACTCCAAACGCGAGCCTTTCGTATCTGTACACACCCCGATGAGTATAATTACAAAATAGGTTAGCGGTTTTGTCGTTTGAAGCGTCGGTAAGTTCGATCTTAGGAAAGCAACTTGACGACATTTAATTTCGGGAGCACTTCGCATGGGCTGGGTAATGGATAATGAAAGTCTTCTAACGGCCAATTGTGTCCGGTTGAGAAGTTAGCGCAAACGTGGATTTCCTCTTTTACGTAGATTTCTGGAGCAACCCACTCACGATATTCAATTTTAGCCAGTATACCGATATTTTGCAATCTATTCATTTCCTGATTTATTTTCTTCAAGGAGGCACACAGGACATTACGTTTTTTTTCAACACCGAGTGTGTGTTCCATACGATAGCCTTGAGCCCCGAAGGTGCATGGAGCATCTACAACTTTGTAGATAATTTTGTAGTGACTGAGTTTTTTTACGGGGTGAGGGTGATGACCCACGCTTAAACGTCCCAGAAGGTGCATACAGCGCCTAGCCTTCCCAAATGGTCACCCATCTGGTACTGGCCAGGCCAAATGTTGCTAAACTTCGGTCATCTGGTGAGAACCGGTGTGTCAACATGATTGTGCCGTATACCGGTTGTGTGCCCGGTCTCGGCTAAAAATCTGCGACTATATTTTTCGCATCTCCCAAGGCAATCAGTAAATACAATTAGAGCTGTTATTTTTTGACTAATTATAAGTGTATAAGTTTCCGCCAGACAAACTCATATTCTTTTACCAAAAGTGGATATACGAAGATCTCACAGAGGAATCCCATCCATGCTGTCGGAACCGAACAGGTTCTCTCTCTTTTTTAATACACACATTTTGATTTTTTTCGTTTTTCCCAGTAATGTGAGGTTAGTGATAAAGTCACTCTCAAAATTAATTGCTGTACCTTTGAGGGGCAGGACCGTTGGTCCTTAGCGGTTTTTGTAATTTATTCCATGTTTGGAAATTTATTATTGAAAGATCCGACCCACTGTCTAACTGAAATTTTATATCCTTGCTTTAGTTCGGATTTTTCCTGCAGTGAGAGCATTTGTGTCAGATTTTATTACATATAAGGCACCGTTTTATACAGAATGTGCAATTCTTGACCCAGCGTGTGCCAGGGCATCTGAAGCAAGGCCTTAGTGTTTAATTTTTTCCGATTTTGTGGAGTAATTTTCTGTGTACCGTCCCGACGGTTTTTCTTAGTTATTTTTTTATATTGGTGATGCCAGCTTCGATATTTCCCGCATCTTTTTTTTCTCCATTTGACAATCCTCAGTCAATTTTTACAGCGCTATGTTCAGTTCGTTTTCTAACTTCTTAAGCAGAAGAAATAAATATGAGTAGCATTAACCTTTAATAAATCTTACCGTTTATGAACAACACACACCAACACACTCACACACACATATATACATACATATGCATATATATATATATATATATATATATATATATATATATATATATATATATATATATATATATATATATTCTCCCCTGTATGCCAGTTGATGATTTTAGGAAATATATAATTAAAGGCGTTATGCATTTGCCATTTATATTTCCTTTTAAATCTCTTGATTATTTTTCATATTCTTTACAGTTGAAAACTATTGAATAATTCTCTTGTGGGTGCAGGAAACTTTCTGTTGTTGGCACCGACATTCACATCAGTCATATAATTTGTCAACTCACAGCTCAGCGTTGTAGATTTTATGTTTGGAAATTTGAATTCGATTCGGAACAACATTGATACAGTTTGCAATATGTAAATACTGCACAATTCCGGAATGTATGGAGATCTTTATATCTCAAAAAGGAATAGAAATCAGATAATCATCAATTAAGGTTTAAATATTAAAAAAAGTATGTTTGCAAGTTTTTACATTGACAAATATTACATGGAACAATACCATTTGCATCAAATTATATACACACACACACATATATATATATACATATATATATGCATATATATACATATATATGTAATATATATATATATATATTTATATTTATATAAATATTCAGAATTATATATATAGATACATGCATAAACATATATAAATATATATATATATAAATGTATATATATAATTAAATATATATACAAATATATGTATATATATATATAATTATATATATGTGTGTGTGCGTGCGTGTGTGTGTGCTGTGTGTGCGCGTGTTTTATCTTTAGCTTTGGCTTGTTAAAATAAAACTGGCAGTATTGCAAGTTGTAAGCATTTCCTCAAAAGTAGCAGGAGATTTTAGCACACATTTCAATATCTTTTAGCTCTATTGCTTATGTTTGACGAACTCAGAGTAGGAAAAACTGTCTAATGATCGATATTCGTCTCCTTCTTTCTAAATTTTTTTCAAATTCCAATATGGTGCGTTGAAATTATAAATTCGATTTACTCAACCCAATTGAGAGCGCGATGTTTAAGGCATGGTTGTTACAATACTACGTTGGCACTTCGGTGTGAAATGCGTTTAGTTTTTGCTGAGCGGATAGCTAGAGGATTAAATTCTGTAAGGTAAGAAGTTAACCTTTTTCTTCCAGACTTTAAAATACACTGCCCTTTACTTATTTTATTCACGCGCATGAATAAAATATACGATGTTACTTTATGGTTACCTTTACTTATTACTAAAGCAATTGTGAACCACTTTAGCTAAATTTTACCAGCGTAATCATTATTTTTTTACACGGTGATCACCACTTATCAAGGCCCGGAAGCCACTCAGGGATAAGGGTTATGCACGTACAGTACGTTAGTGTGAAAATTTGATGAAGTGTTTACTTAAGGGGGCGGTTCATTAGGAATTTGCTAACGTTGGGCTTGTTGTAGTCAGGTGGGAAGCAGGCAGACGGAACAGATATGCATCACAATGATCTATAATTTTTACATAATTTAACATAATTATTTATAATTTCCATCAAATTCATGAAAAAAGGCAACTGCATAATTATTACTATCCACGTTTTGCAGCACAGTAATCTATCTATTATATAATACACATATGTAACAACAAATGTCCGCAATTTTATATAGCGATAAGCTATATCTAATATTTGACACAATTTAGTAGTTATCGCTAAAAAAACTATTAATTATTATTGAGCAAATTTGTTTTCTAATAATGACAATTTATTACATTATAAATAAAAAGCCACCGTGATCGCCATACATCTTACAGATTTGTATAATCCCTATGTAGTTTACCATTGCGCGACCGTATTTATATGACGCATACGAATATCTACTTTATTAATTCTCTACTTACATTTTTTTTTTACTGAGGCGCGTGTTTAGCTTTAGCAACATACAGGCTCGTATTTTATATAACCCTTAAAATTGGTAACTCTTGCATGCTTTCGGTTAGTTCACCTCTACATTACACTTACTCTGTGTCTGTGGAATGTATACATACGTTTAATTTTCTCGGTCCAAGAATTTATGCTTCTCTCGTCGCATTCTGTTAGGGACAGGTCTCTCTGCAGTCGTTTTGTATGAGCGGATACTTTTATTTCCAGAAGTTGGCTGACTGCTTGTAAATATTCTTTCCTCATTGTCTGTTATGTCATCCACTTTCATTTCGCTATTTCGCAAGTTTTGTGGATCCACCTCCAAGCCGATGTCCACGGATCTGCAGGTGGCGTGGTTGTACCCGTTTAGCGTGAATTTAACATAAACGCCGAGGTAAATCCCCTTCATGAATCGACGGTTGCGTAGCGTTACCCAACCATTACCATCAATTCTGTGTTTCTAAAATCCTGCTTGTTTTCGTTCACCCACGGTGATGTTTAGCTTTCTGCTTCTGGATTAGGACTTAACCTCCAATCTGAAGTTCGCTTCGTGTACTGGAGTGTTGATTATATAACTGTTTGTTCGCATATGCCTTTATATAGTTCTCCTAGTTCGCTTACTTCCTTCCATTGCTCCCAGGTTCGGTACTTGTCCTTAAGGAGAAAAAATGATTATTAAAGATTCTAATGTAGAGTATTACGGGCGCTAATATTTTAGGGTTCTGGATGAAAGTATTAAGATAGCACAACAGTACCCTAGCAGACCATCCATGGCAACAGCGTCACCTGTTGTCTATGTTGTTGGGTAGTATTTATCTTACTGTATTCAAGGCTACCTCCGCTCGAACATTATTTTTTGGGACGTGGCTTTACGATGTGCATTTTCTATGCCCTAGTCTCTCTAAAAAGAATTGTATTCGTTTGATCCGATGGGGATCGGATGAGATATCTCACCACAGTCAGGTTCTTAGCGGATTACAAACAGTACTAGCTTTCACTGCTGACATGAAGGCCACTTTTAGAAATCGTGTATGCCCGTTGGTGTATACTATATCAATTCCGTAACTGTCGAAGATATAAAGGGTTCTCGTGGCTTGGATTCGTTTATTGCATTCAGCATACAACATTGGAGCCTAGTTTTCTTGAGAATAGCGTGGAAACCTGGTTATCACAATCGCTGCTTTTTGTTTGTTAGTATGCATTTACCTCACTGATTGTCTACATGGAGTGATTTCAACATCTCCTCCCGGACTTGGCGGGATATTTAAATCTTACTTGCTTTGATCAATACTCTTCTAAACAGTACGATGCATTGTCAATTAACACTCGAACAATATGAGGGTATTCGTTCATTTATTCGAGGAAGCCCGTTTGGATTACGCCTCATAAGGTCCGGCTATCTTCACCAGTAATCGCGGCGGCGACAATCTTCTTCTATGAGATCGTCGTCAACTTAAGCTGGCTTCCACACGTGAAAGAGAATACGGTTTTCACTTCTGTGTCGATATTCTAAGTAGAGTCTTCATGAAGGGTGTCTGCATGATATACAGTACTAAATAAAATTTTCCATGCACAGTCGAGTCCTGAATTTATTTTTCCAGGGTGGTGCTTTATATTCAATGTGCACATCAGTTACCGGCATATGATACTGGATTCACAATTCCAACCCATGATCTAAAGCTTGTAGTAATGGTAGCTCAAGGAAAATGAAGATTAGCTTCTGTCATCCTCTTCATGGTTTAATAAGACAACTGGTGACTTAAAACTTTACTTTTGTCTCGGTGTTTTGAGTCTTTGTCCGTACAATGACTGATGTACTCAATCGTATGATGCCCTGTTGGATTCCAGGGTTATATTTACAAACCGATACGCATACCCATCACTTGATACGTGGAACAGTTGAAAAGCCCGGCAATATCGCGTGTTTGCAGGTATCAGGGGCACTTGTTCCAATAGGGGTGATGGATGCTCTGTCTCCTTCATGGTGTCATTCTTCAGTTTCTTCAAGTCTACTGTTCGCTTGCACGTGGAGTAAACGTGATATCTATTATAAATATATATATGATTATAAGATGATAAACATCAAGAACTTTGGAATATAGACGTTTGCCATGTTTCCATATATATATATATATTTATTTATATATATATATATATAATGTTATGTATATATAAATATGTATATATATATAACTACATACATATATATATATATATAAATATATATATATATATGGAAAAAATGACAAACGTCTATATTCCAAAGTTATTGATGTTTATCATCTTATAATCTAATCATTTAAATGAGTTGACATTTACAATTAAAGGAATAAATTATGATATGAACTTTGGAATATAGATGTTGTCATTCTTTCACTATATTGCTCTTTACTTACATTGGGTCGCTTAAATAGGGATTGGTATAAAGTAAAAGGAAATAAGGTAGATTATATATATATATATATATATATATATATATATATATATATATATGAGCAAACAGTTAATGAAATATGTTAAAAAACACTTTGAAATGAGTTAAAACATATTCAATTTGAAGAAGAAACACTAGGTAAATGGATACTCCTTAATCCGCGGAGTTTCCAAGAATTACTCTCCTTCTGATCAGAGGGTAGGAATTAGCAAAATGCCGGATCGGATTTTCCATGCAGAAGTATTTGATGAAACAACAGATAAGTCAAAGATCTTACCAGAAAACCAAATAAGTTTAGCAGAGGGAATATGGTGAAGAAAAAGGTGATTACACCTAGAAAAAAAAATCCAGTGACGGTAAAATCCAAATGTATAACTTCAAGAAAGTTAAAAGAATTTCCATTTGTACAAGTATTATCCAAAGAAATCCCGTAATTGGAAGAAGATGGTCCATAATAATACAAAGGCACAAAGCCATGTAATAATTCACAAAGAAGTGTGTACAATGAAAAATAATATTAATGAAAAAAAATAAGATGTGCTTTTCACTCTATTTCAGAGACATAACTATAAATAACAAAAATCTAGGAAGAGAAAGGAGAAACAAAAAGAATGATCAAGTTATATATAAAAGTGAAACAAAAGTCAAACTGACCCAGACAGGAAATGTTTAAGGCGCGAAAATATATATAGGGCAAACTAATATAGGTCAGCTTAAATGTACTTAAATGGCACTAAAAAAAAAGAAAAAAGTGTCAGCAAGAATTGTTAAGGACATTAAAAGGAAAATAAAAAAGAAAATAAAAATTAATAAATAAATATATAATAAAGAAATTGAAAATAAATAAATAAAAAAGAAATATAATGAAAAATAAAATATAAAATATAATATATGATATAAAATAAAGTAAAATAAGAATAAAATAAAAAAAAAATAAAAATAAAAATGATTTAAGAGGAGAAGATGGCCGGTATCTGCAAGTTCAGGAATTTTTTTAAAATATTAAAAAACAAATAAAAAAAGTAAATTCATATAGTAAAATTTAAGTAAATATGCATACAAGATATGAAAGTGTGGGTATATTGATATATTAGATAGATAGGAAAGTTTAAATAATAAAACAGAAACTGCAGATAAAAATAAATAAATAAATAAAACAGAAAATGCAGATAAAAACCGGCCATGCAAAGAAGAGATAAAGAATTAAAATAAAGGCTTATTAAATTATAAATATTAAGTATGTCGAAAAACAATACAGTCAAAGAAAAATATTATATATCTATATAAAGTGTAAAAGTAATAACTATGTAATTTCAAAATTGCCATAATTAAATTTGCACTTATGTTTACAGAAAGAGATCTGTTCATTTTTAGAATTTATTATATTGTTACTAAGAGGGGAAGTAATTATAGTTATAGCTTCGGTTGTGCAGAGGCGACATTACTTGGAGCCTGGAGTATAAGACTTTACTTTTTTATAATAGTCCATTTGAATGAGAAGTGAATATTGTTAGAGTTAAGTTTTTTTAATTAACTTGGTTAGAGAAGTTCCTTGGTTATTATTAGAACTATGGTTGTTAAAAGGAGATATGTGGTTTGATATTCTTTTCTTAATTAATGCTGAAGTAGCGCCGATATATGTATGTACTTTATTAAAAGCTCGAGGTCTGGTATTTATATTAATTTGCTTATTTGTATTAGTTAAATAGTTTGAATATTGTTCATAGTGTTCAACAAATGGTGGGACAATGTCTGTATGAGGATTATTTTGGAGGAGATAATGAATGTTGTTAGTGTTAGGATTGCTGTTAGGAGAAATATGATTATTCTCATTAATAGTATTATTATTATCATCATTATTACTAGTTGTATGATTGTAGATGGAAGGGCTGCTCGAATGGTGTATTGGATTAGTAACTATATCAGATTGAGGATGGGAAGAAGAATAACTTGAAGACAAAATAGTAGTGTCTGTTATGGGAGGATTGCGTGGGAGCTCAATAATAGTGCAAGAATATATAACATCTTTATGGATACAATCATTATTGAGTGGGCATAGTGTTTGTTATTACAATTACAGTTAGTTTTGGGTTTCATTGGGAAAGGGATTATTTAGGCTGATTTAATTTTTTGTTATTAGATGTTAATATTCTTTGTGCTAAATTGGGCATTGTTGAATAAGAAATCAGGATTGAATTTTTATTTAAAATATAACTATATTCGTGTGGGTATTTGAAAGAGTTTTGTACAATGTTGAAGAATTCCTTAGGTGTTGACATTTAGGTTAAATGGAGGATTAAATCAAATATGTTTCTTTCTCCTGATGCGACTGGATGGTTAGAGTCATTGAGATTAGTATTTTTGTTTGGATTATAATTGTAGACTTGTTCATTGTTATTGATAGCGGCAGATCTTGCTATTTGAACTGGTTTCTTACGAGTCATATGTGGCCTGGGTTCTATACAGCATTATTGAAGAAAGTAGCATTTGGATTAAAGGATTTTTTTATCAGCAGAAAGGGCAGAAATTATTCTAGAGACAGATGGTACTATAGATTTTATAATGGAGTTGGTGTGGTTAGAAGATTTATGGACGTATAAAAGCGTAAGATTAGGT
The DNA here is from genome assembly GCF_053919585.1 of Euprymna scolopes. Classification (NCBI taxonomy): domain Eukaryota; kingdom Metazoa; phylum Mollusca; class Cephalopoda; order Sepiida; family Sepiolidae; genus Euprymna; species Euprymna scolopes. The sequence continues at coordinate 136,250,834 of NC_136495.1, forward strand.
TTATGATAGGGGCTATAAGTATCGGTGTTAAGATTAAGTGCATTATCTAGAAAATTTGAAGTTTTTTTGTTTGGTGCGATAATTATAGAAAGGCCAAAATTATTGAAGAAGTTATGTATTTTTTTAATAGTTTTGTTGTACTCTCTTGGCCTGGCTGTTGTAGTAAAAAGGGCATCGTCTCTATAAAGACCCCCTTGGATATGTTTAAAGTGGTATGTAAGTTCTTTTAGTAAGAAGAGTCCCACTTAGTCTGTAACGTCTGCAGAGTCAGAAGCACCCATGAACATGTCAAAATTATCAGGGGTATCCTTTCTAGTCCAAAGCTTATTGTTAAATTGTATAAGGGTCTTTCTCGCTAGGAGAATTAATTTTATTTCTAAATTAGTTAAGCCAGAATTTTTTTTAGCATAAATAAGAGCCTTATTTAAAACGATCGGAGAAATTGATTGATACTAATTTTGGATTTTAAATGTTATGAAGTTAAGGAGGTGTTTATTTTTATGGGAAACAAACCAATTAATTAAAGAATCTGAATTCAGCCAAAGAGGGAAACTTACTTTTTTTAATAGAAGGGATGATTCTATCTAAGATATTTTTGCTTACAGCTCCTAAGCCAGAGTAAGATGGGCAGATCAATCTAATGGAGGGGTTGTCATAGAAATTAGGTTTATGATCTTTGAGGGTTAATCTGGGAGTACCTGGATAAATTATTTCAGTGAAGTTATGAATGTTCATAGAAGTCAGTAAAAGTTTAGCTTCAGAATTAATGGAATCTAAAGTCTTTAGAGGGACTATTTTATAAGATTTATTATGTTCTTTATACAAACGTTATTTATATGTAGGATAGTCAAGTTTATAATAATTTTTTGTCTTATCAGCAGGGACGAATATATGTTTATTCTTTTTAACTTTTTCGGCAAAATAATTTATTTTTCGAGTAACAGGTTTATAATGCTGTTTTTGTTTCTTATTTATTTCTAATTTAATTTTTTTGACTAAATTTAACATGGAATTCTCAAACTCTTCGAGGTAAGGGGTGTATTTGGGGTTGGCATTAGTTTTTAATCCATAAAATTTGGCAGCAATTCTTTCAAATTTCTTTTGTTCTCTATGAGAGTTGATAGGGAGTTCATTTAAGATTTCTGGGTGAAGTTTGTCTTCAGAGGAAATAGGCGTTTTAAGTTTATTTTTAATGCTTAAGTCATAGTGATAAGCCTTCCACCTTGTATTTTTTAGGAAAGTGTTCAAAGCGAAAACAAATTTGTGGATATATTCCTGTTGGGTAGGAATAGGGGTATTTTGGGCAGACAGAGGAATTTGTTCCTTTTCAAACATATCTGGAGAAAATAAAAAGCTCAACTAAATGGGAGCTTATAATAAAATTAAAATTACAATTGAATTTACCAAAATGATCCACGATTGTAAATTTAAAGTAAATTATAAATATTAAAGAATTAATATTTATAAACTTATCTCAGCCAGATATAAAAGCCCGATAATACTAACTAGGAAATAGAGCTTATAATATGAGCAAACAGTTAATGAAATATGTTAAATAACACTTTGAAATGAGTTAAATATATATATATATATAATTTATATAATCGGAAAAACAACACCTTTTATTTATTAGTACACAATTTTTGTTTTTATTATTTTTAAGACATGTTATTATATATTTTTTTCCCTTAGTCTGACAGCTGTTTCGAAGGGTATATATATATATATATATATATATATATATATATATATATATATATATATATATACGAGAAAACAGTTAATAAAACATGTAAAAAAAGACTTTGAAATAAGTTAAAAACATTTAATCTGAAAAGTAAACACTAGATAAGTGGATAGTCCTTAATCCCCGGAGTTTCGAAGAAATACTTTCATTCTCATCAGAAGGTAGGAATTAGCAAAAAGCGGGACCGGATTTAGCATGCAATATTATTTGATGAAACAATAAGTAAGTCAAATATATATAAACACACATATATTGGTATATTCAGGCAGCATTTTTTCATTCAAGCAAATAATATAAAATGCAACGGACACACCTTGCTTTATGTTTTTTTTTTATTGATCTTTCGAGTTTCTAGATAATTTTTTTGTAGCGAAAACAAAAATATTAATAAACGTTCAACAGTTGTTGCTGTCACGTTCATTTTCGATTCGTCCACGAATTCTCGTTGGGTGTTGAAGTAAAAATCCGATGGAGCGAAAATGACAATTAAAAGTGAAAAATAAAACACACAGTAAACGGTGATATGTAAAAATATACAGAGTAGATTAAAGTCGATTAAAAAAATATAGGTCGATAAAAATTCAAGTATTAAAATCAGCAAGCTTGTGGGCACCGTTAACAAATTCCGTCTAATACGAACTATTCAAGGTATTTCAGGGCGTTACTTCTTTTCTCGAATGTTATCTAATTTATAGTGAGTTGAAGGATTCTAATATATGACGTTAGAAGAATTTTTAATTTATTAATATTATTTTCATGTTGTCAACGAGGACATTTCTAAGATAAGAGTAGGACAGTTATGTTCTTCTATCAAGTGTGTTTTTTATATATATCACTAGTATTATTGAGATATATGGTTATTTGCAGGGGCAAAGTTGTCGTTTTATACCCTATGTATCTAATTATACACTACATTGGTTTGTTTTCGGAGTTACATTCTCGCATAGAGCTTTTTAAATTATACACTACATTGGTTTGTTCCAACGTTTTTATAGCCGTTGAATAGTTTTTTTTTGTTTTTTTACAAGGTAGTAACCACTTATCAAGGCCGGAAAGCCACTCTGGGATAAGGGTTATTATATGTATAGTACGTTAATTTTGGAGATCTGATAAATGTCTTACTTAAGGGGCGGTTCATCAAGAGTTTGTTCACATTGGATTTTTAATGGAGTATATTTGGTTTATTTTTAAGTTGGATTCTGTTTAACCCTAACACGTACTACTACTCCGCGTCAGAGTGGACCTTGAAGCAATTGCAATTAAAGGGTAGCTCCAATCAAATCCTGCAAGATGGGGCCTTACCATCGGATATAGTTTAGGT
>NC_136495.1:136258901-136278901 GCF_053919585.1 Euprymna scolopes
CATTTGACACTTTAAACGGGCCACTTTGTTCACAGCCAGATTGTGCTGTCGCCACAATTTCCCAGTGAAAGGAGAAAATCACATTCAACATCTTGTCCGAAATACACATCCTCCTCAAAACAGTACATAGGGCATCCCTAGAGACGGAATCAAATGTAAAGTCAACGAATGTGACAAGCATGTCCTTATTCGTCTCCCTCGCTTTCTCCTTTAGTTTCCGAAGGAAACATATCATGCCCACAGTACCTCTTCCTGTCCTAAAACCACACTTGTTTTCTGGAAGCACAGTTTTACAGATTGAACAATTGAGTCTGTTTAGGATTACACGAGCTAGAATCTTACGAGCAACGAACAATATAGAAATTCCTCTACGGTTATCGCACTCACACTTATTTCCTTTGTGCTTAAACAGTGATTAATTGACGCGTCTTTAAACTGTTGTGGCCGTTAGCAAGTTCCCATATTAATGAAAACAGGGCACTTAGTTTCCTGATTAACAGTTGGCTTCCACATTTCTATACTTCTGCAGGGGTGCCTTCATCTCCTGGAAACTTACCATTTGAAAGTTGCTTTACGGCCAATTCGATCTCCGACATAGATGGAGTGTCAGCAAGCGTCTCGATGGTTGGCCTCTGCGGAATATCATCAATCACTCCTCGATCCACTGTCGATTATCTGTTTAAAACATTGAAAAGTGTTCAGCCGAGCGCTTAGTAATTTCTTTCTTATCAGTGAGGAGAATGTCATCTGACGAAAATATTGGGACGAAACTGCCCCTTGAGGTTTTGGTGGAATGATTCAAAATTAAACCTAGCCGCTGCATCTTGTAAGGGCCAGCTTTCTCCTCCTATCAGTTTTGTTTCATATTCAGGAGCAGAGATTGTGCCAACCTTTTGGCCATTCTGAAAGCCTTGTGTTTCACTGAAGAATTTTTGTCAGTAACCCATAGTTGATGGGTTTCATGCATACTATTGAACAGTGAGACGATAGTTAGATCATGTTCCTCAAACCGACCTTGGTTGTTCCTAATGCCTCATTCACTGCAGTTTTTATCTCGCTTCAAGATGCCTCAATGTTATTCCCACATACGACGGAAGAAAGCTTTTTATCAGTAGCCTTTTGAAATGAGCGCATTATCTCCTTAACCTTAAACTTGTCTCCACCAATTCTCTTGATGGAAGAAGTACGTTGGTTTCGAACAGGGCGCTTGATTTTCATCCTGACTGTGGAGCAGATCAATTTATGGTCTGACAAACATTCCCTGATGTTGTAAGAGCGTGTAAGGTTTATCTCTTGTCTATCAGAACGATGTACAATGGCATAATAATTGTGAGGCACGGCATGTTTTTAACTAGATTTCTTGCAATTAGGCAATTGAAATATTGTATTAGTGAGCAAAAGATCGAATTAACTGCAAAGAGACCATAAGAGAACACCATTTGAGTTGACTTTACCAATTCAATGTGAACCAATGACATTTCTTCAAAATTGTGTATCACTACCCACACGAGCATTGAATAAACCAAGAAAAACAGCTCATCTTATATGCATACCTTTTTAATCTGTTCGCGCAAAGAGGAGTAAAACCTCTCTTTTAGCTCATCAATGAACTAAGTGTAGGTGCACAGCAACTTAAAAAGGTGGCATATGCGCCCTTTCCTAGTGCAATGCGCAAAGACATAAGTCTGCAATTTATACCTACGGACAGGGACACAAGATGTTTGGAAATACCATTGCTGATGGCAAAACCAACACCAGATTCACGTTTCTCAGAACGTTGTTTTCGAATCCAATAAAAAGTGTATCCACCTTCAACTTCCTCTAGGTGTTTTGTATCAGTACACCAAGTTTCAGGAAGAGCTGCAACAGAAATTCTATGATGCCTTAACACATGTGCTATGATAGCGGTTTTACGTTCAGGGTTCCTTTTGTTATCCTGGAGTTTTCTTACATTCCAAGTCACAATGAACATATCTGTTCCATGTATTTTGTTTCTATTCTTTATGTGGGTGTAAATTTTGGATTCCCAGACATCTGCACCTGATGACAGGGGCATGTGCAAGTAAACACTTTTTAGGTTACGGATTACAGACCCCTCCCCATGAGGAGGAAATCAGTGTCATTCTATATATAAAGGGATGGTTTGTCATGATAGGAGGACACGAGTGATGTGAAAAACTGGCATATAACTTCCACCACCTATGTGCAATGTTCATACTAGGAACTACCAGTTACATCCTTACAACTGTTCCCGTTAAAATCCCATCATCGCTCCACGGTTTTATTGATTTATTATTAGTTTTAAAAAAAAAGAACATATCGATGTACCAAACACGCCAGACGATAAAACGATCGCAGAATTTTATTGTAAGAGTGTTCCATCTCCTAGATAAGTTGTGACCTAACAATAACGGGGTTGATCCACCCTGGTAAGCATTCTGTGCAGCTGGGTACAATACCAGCTATTTCTTGGTCCTTGACTCTAACTGTTAGTTCAGTCTAGTGGACACATTGCCTAGCGATGCTGTACCAACACCTTCGCCTCACAATGGTTGACAGGTCGGCTGAGACCAGTAGCTAGCCAGGGAATAGCTCTTGGAGCTAGCAAGTGAGGGATTTAGGAGATGAGTGAGAACCAGTGAGCTCTGTCCACCGTATTGGGTGCAGCAGCCAGAGATTCAAAGGTACTGCCTCTATCCAGAGCCACTATATATATATATATATATATATATATATATATATATATATATATATATATATATATATATATATATATATATATATTTGACTGACAATTTCGTTAGCAGCAAGTTTTTATTCGTAGTTACAACTTTTAATGTGACTGTTAACACACAGGGAAAATTGGTCGATGTGCCTTGTTTACTTTTACGTAAAGCTAATACACTCTCTTTCGCATCGTAAAGATTATGAATTACATCCAAACCAATTGTTCTCAGCTTACATAATGTTCTTTACACACTAATGTAGTTGACCCAGTCATTGACATGATCTTCCATATGCGATGATGCCGATATTTTCTTGCATTCTAAATGCTGACACTGAATTATCTAGATCTTGTTTTGCCTTCTATTCTTTACCAGTTATTAATACTAGTTTAGATTAATTCATAATGAGATCAACAGTGTTGACTAATCAGGAGTTATTTAAGTTTTATACTGACAGAAGATTTAGACACCACTAATGACGTTTTAAAAACGGTCTGTTAAACCTGTCGATTTTCCTAACTACTGTAGATGAGGATTCACACGTGAGCAATGGCTTATATATCTTGGAAGTAGATCGCAGTAAATGCATTTCATTGGTTAGAAGGGCACACTTATCCAGCAGATGTGTTTAACACTGTAGTAATATTTATTAAATGTCAATATCAATTTACATATCTTAAAATAGTACACGCGTAAAAATACTTACAGAGAAGTCCCCTACATAGATCATACATTCAGCAGCAACAGCAGAAGTTTTGGACATGACGTCACTGTTTTTTTTCAGTTGCAAGTATGACAGAACACTCCACAGAACTCTTTCCTTATCTGAAGAAGGATCTGCTATGGTACGGCAATAAAATATGATAGAATTAAAAAAAAGATATATAAAGAAATAAAATAATGCACTGGTTGTTCATCAAACGCTTAATAAATTGTTTGCATATGAAGGTATCCTACGAGCAGTTATATATATATATATATATATATATATATATATATCTTTATATATATATATATATATATATATATATATATATATATATATATATATATATATATATATATATATATATATATATATATATTAGGGATGCGTGGAGGGTACGCGTGTATGGTTAAAAATGAATGGTAGCGAAATTATTAATCAGGATTTTATAGGGTGGCATATGACAACACAAAATTAATATGAACGATCGTTTCGCAAATTATAGCCATTTGCGCTAAACAAACAAAACAAAATATTTCTGTATATCGTCTCCTCGCCAACAAAAATAGGGGGTTTAAGATTGGAAAATGCACCAAAATTTCGATTTCTCATGAAGTAAATGCAGTAATAAATTAGGAACATAATTTGTGTAGTATTAAAAAATAAAAAAAATAAAAATTTAAGGGGAAATTATATTACTTGTGCGTTTGTATTTGATATATTTAAAATTATAGTTATTGGAAATGAGTAAAATTAAATGATAGTTAATGTGATAAGATAACCTATTGTATAAATATGTTTTATTGGTAAAATGTAAAACTAGGAAAATAAAATTACATTTTTAATTTTATATTTCAGTAGGATTTTAGTAGGGGGATATAAAATATAAAATATAAGTATTAAGAAATTGGTGTTATGGAATTTATAGGTATGATACAAGCTTAAAAGAAAATATCTCATTACATTTACAAAAAAAGTTAATAAAATAACTACCTGTGTGTATCAGTGGCTCAATATTGTTTATAACACACGTTTGGAAGAACCCTAGTTATCAAAACTTCATGTAATAGGATACGTTTTCCTTAAAATCTGAACGACATCATTGCTATTTGTAACCATGTGTATAAGTAAGGTTGTAATTGATTTTAAAAAGATTCTGATGTTGGTTATTTAATTCTAAAGTAAGTAATCTAAAACAATAAAGAAATATATACATTTCTGAGTAGATTGTTTAAGTATCGGATTTAATATTTTTAGCAATTTTTTGTCTCTCTCTCACTCACTTTCTATGTATGTACATATATATGTGTGTGTGTGTGTGTGTCTGCCAGTTTATATATATATGTGTTTATGCATACATGCCTCTCTCTATCTCTCCCTCTCTCTCTCTGTATATATATATATATATATATATATATATATATATATATATATATATATATCATTTCAATAAACATTTGCATACCGGCACAAACTAGTGATTTATCCTGTCGGAAATAATCATTACAAAGTGTCACGATTAGTACCGGTCACCAAGGAAATAAACTCAAGCAAATCCTAACAGCCAGAAATATAATTTGCATTTGAACATTTATTTTGGAAACCCTGCTCAATAGTCTCACAATTATAAATGTTACCTTCTTTTCTAATAATATAGCTCCAGGAAATCACACATAATCACACAAAATGGATTTATTATGTGCTTTCAAGACAATGAGTACAACACTTTTAAAGATAATTGACTGGGCGTTGCTCTGTTAGAAATTACTTTATCCCTATCCCTCACTCTGTCTGTCTGTCTGTCTGTCTCTCTCTCTCTATTTATATATACACACACACACACACACACATATATATATATATATATATATATATATATATATATATATATATATATATATATATATGATTATTGGTTCGTTCAAAGTCGATAAAACAATATTACCAATTTATTTGAACTATTTAGATTATCCATCTTTAAGTCGAGAGATGTTCCTATGTTATTCAAATATATAAACATCGCCAATTATAAAAATATTAAATAAAATAAAAATACTTTTCGGACTGATAACATGTTTTTGTTGGTAGAACTGAACTTCCGTTTGAATTCATTACATACACCACGATTTCTCGAGGCGAATTATATTTCATTTTCTGTTTACTCGATAATTAAAAAAAAGTTCCCTATTTTAGAATTTTTAATTCATTTTTTATCCTCCCAATTATGTTATGTAATTTTGTTTTCTTTATTGTATCAGGCAAGACAAATTGTTTGCTTTCGTTTGAGTTGAAATCGAACTTAGTTTTTGTTTGAGTTGAACTTGTTTTTTATGGGTGTTTTTTGTCGTTTTTTTTTTAAACAGTTGTTTCGATATAAGAAAATATGAACTTAAATTGTTAGGTTAAAGTATGCGTTTTTAGAAGAATATTTATGGAGTGGTAACGTGCTTAAATAATATTGGGTGCTAATGCAGAGAGTGATGCGCCCTATTTTTTTAAATCATATTTCCACGTTTAATTAAAGTTTCATGATATGTTTTTTTATTCAATTGTAAAGTTAAAGTACAGAATTGGTATAACCACCCTGCCCATGTTAATAATGGCTTTTTGAATAATAACGTCATTATTTCAGCACGGATCAATAAGTGCATGATTACCCAATTTCTTTAATAAAGAAAACGCATTCATATATTCTTGTGTAAAAACTACTTCTATAAAAAAAAGAAAAAAAAAGAAAAAAAAATATTTTCAACGTTGTTAAAAAAGATTTTCTTTAAAAAAACGTGCTAATGCACTTACTGATCCGCGCTATTTTTAAAATCGTATTTCCAAGTTTAATTAAAGTTTTAGGATATGTATGTTTTTATTATATTGTAAGGTTAAAGTACAGAATAGGTACAGAACACCATCCCTTCGAAATGTTATGAATGGCTTTTAAAATAATAACGTTATTATTTCAGTACGGATCACTCTCTGCATGAGTACCGATTAATGTTGTTTATTTTGCTTTTTTTACGGTAGTTTTTTTAAAGAAAACCTTTTTTAATAAACATTGAAAGTACACGTTTTTATTTTTTTACAAAAGTTGTTATTACATAAGAAATATGAATGTTTTTTTATTAAAGAAATCGGGTACTCATGCACTTATTGATCCGTGCTGAAATAACGTTATTATTTAAAAATCCATTCTTAACATGGCGAGAGGAGGGTGTTTTGTACATATTCTCTACTTTAACCTTACAATTGAATAAAAAAAAATTGTACATTTTTAGATTAGGTACACCTCCAGGAGTTTCTCATAACTAACGACTTTTATAAGTTTTCGACTATGCTGAATATTGAAACGTTCGGGTTAACCCACTGAATGTTGGTCGAGCCCAAGCCATGATTGACGGTAACTCCCAAAGATCCGGATCCAAATGTACAATTTTCATTTTCGCCTCTATTTTTTTTTTACTTTTTGGAGTGGATTGCTGTATTAATAATATAAGAAATATGCATTTTCTCTTTTTATTAGATTTTTCCATTACAGCCAATTTAGCAGCATCAACGCGTGGCAGGGTACAGCTAGTATATATATAAAGGTGAACGTGTCCGTGCATCTTGCTGTCTGTGTATCTGTGTGGCGGTCTGTCTGTGTACATTTCCCTACACAATAACTCAATTGTCAATTTTAAGTCTACAACCGCGAAATTTGATATACAGGGTACTGTGATTTGGGAAGATCGGTGGGATCGGGTTAAATATTCGGCGATTAAGGTGTAAAAGTTCAACGATTTTACCTTTGAGAACTCTACCAAACTCCTCTTACAATTTTGGGTCTAGACACTTGAACTTTTAGATATAGGTTGCTTAAACGGGGATCCAAGTAAATAACCCGATTTCAGCCCGACACAGTAAACTTAAAGAGGTCATAATAAGGGTAAAAGTTTAAAGAAATTGACCGCCTTTTTCTTGCTCAACATACACCTCCAACTACCCGGACAACGCCGGGCACCCATGCTCGTATATATATATATATATATATATATATATATATATATATATATATATATATATATAAAAGTGAACGTGTCTGTATATCTGCCTGTCTGTCTGGGTACATTTCCGTACGCAATAATTCTGTCAATTTTTATTCTCCAGACTCGAAATTTGATATACAGGGTACTGAGATGTGGGAAAATCTATGTGATCGCTTTTCGGTCAGAAATTTGGCTGTAAAATGGTCAAAATTCATGGATTTGTCCTTTGAGAACTCTACAAACCACATGCGACAATTTGGGGTCCAACCACTTTAAATTTTAGATATAGGTTCTTTAGACAGTGAAATAACTTAATAACTTGATTTAAACCCAAATGAATGAATTTTAAGGGGTCATAGTAGGGGGCGAATTTAAAAAAAATGACCCCTGTGGTGTCTACAAAATTACTCAGACAGTTTCTGGTCTAAACATTTGAAACTTTACATAAAGGGTATTCAGAGATAGGGTGAGCTTTTTCACTGGGTCGCATCGAAAACTTTTAGTTACCAATATATATAAATGTATGTATGTGTATATGTTTGCATGTGTGCTTAAAACTTTCGACAAAGTCACGGATTTTTCCAAGAGCAACACCGTTTTAAATTTCGACCTTTCATACGACGGATATGGAAAAATTGGCTCAATCATTAATATCTTCATCTTCAACTAGGCAGATTTCTACAGAGGGGGTCGCTTTTTTGCCGATACTTTTTAAAGTCATTCTCTCCTTTTGATTGTCTGGCCTTAATTTTTAAAAAGGTAAAATCCGGTTTGGCGGTTGTCGGAACAGCATAGACGTCAGCCCCCCCCCCCCGTTCTTTCTTCCTTCGCGATAGGGGTTCGAGCCCGCCTTTCTATTACCACTGTTTTTTTTTTGTTTGTTTTTATGCTCAACATACACATCCAAACACTCAGGAAACGGCCTGAAATTCTAGTATATCTATAAAAGTGAACGTGTATGTGCATCTGTCCGTCTCTGTGTATGTCTGTGGTTGTACATTTACCTACGCAATAACTGTGTCAACTTTAAGTTTACAGACTCGAAATTTAATTTACAGATACTAAGATTTGGGAAAATCTATGGTATTGATATCTGCCAGAAATTTCGCTGCTGAGCTTTCAAATTTTAACGATTTCGCCCTTTGAAAACTCTACCAAAGTCCTCCGACAATTTTGAGTCTAAACACTTGAAAGTTTAGATATATGTTCCTTGGAGTTGATCTAAGTTAATAATTCGATTTCAGCTAAAAACAATAAAGTTTAAGAGGGAATAATAGGGATAAAATTTAAAAAAAAATGTCCGCCTATTTTGTTTGCTCAACATACACCTCCAAACACATGGGCAAGGCCGGGCTGAAAGTCTAGTATATCTAAAAAGTGAACGTGTCTCTGTATCTGTGTGTCTGTGTGTGTATGTGTGTACATTTCCCTAGGCAATAACTTTGTCAATTTTAAGTCTAAAGACTCGAAATTTTATATATTGGGTACGGAGATTTGTGAAAATCGTTGGGATAGATTGCCGGCCAGAAATTCTGCTGTTAAGAGGTCAAAGTGCACCGGTTTGACGTTTGACAATTTTGGGTCTAAACACTATAAATTTTAGATATAGTTTCCTTGGACATGGTTCTTTCTACATAACTTGATTTGAACCCAGAAGAATAAATTTTAAGTGGTCATAATAGAGGTCAAATTAAATTTAAAAAATGACCTTTGCGGTCTCTATAAAATTACACAGACTATTTCTAGTCTAAAGATGTGACATTTTACATAAAGGATATTAAGAGAAAGGGCAAGCTTTTTATCGGTTTGATCGTAAATTTTCAGTTATCAATATATAAATGTATGTATATATGTATGTTTCCATGTGTGCCTAAAACTTTCGACAAAGAGACGGGTTTTCCAAGATAAGTATCGTTTTAATAATTCGATATTTCACACGATAACTATCGTAAAATTGGCTAAAAACATTTATATGTTCACCTTCAACTAGGCACGTTTCTACAGATGGGGCCACTTTTTTCGCCGATATTTTTTAAAGTTACTATCTCCCTTGGATTGTCTAGCCTTAATTGAAACGTGAGTCATTTTGGTTTGGCGGTGGTCGTAACCGCAAAGACGCCAGGATTTTTCCTCCCCGTTCTTTTCCTCCTTCGCGGTACGGGTTAGAGTCTGCCTTCCTACTACAACGTTTTCTTTTTTTGTTTGCTTTTTTTCTTTGCTCAACATACACATCAAAACACCCTCGCAAAGCAGAGCTGAAATACTAGTATATATGTATATATATATATATATATATATATATATATATATATATATTTATATATATATATATATTATATATATATTATATATATATTATACATATATATGTGTGTATATATATATATATATATATATATATATATATACAATATACATATATATGAATGTGTGTTGGTTGGGCGTGTGGGGGCGTTTGTGTTACAAATGCGTACAGTAAAGCAAACTAAGGAATTAAAATGTCTCCTCAGCAGTGAAATTACATTCAGTTTCTGTTAATAATGTATTGATTCGTGTTTTCAGGTCAAATTCTTAGCAAGTGTGCACGATTAAAATATATGTAATTAATTAATAATTAAACTTATAATCTAAGTAGACACTATATAAAATAATTGCAGAATTATTCCACAATATATTTACCAACATCTTGCCGAACTCACCATTTTTCTGCTTTACTTGAAAACACGTTAATTTACAAACGGGAGTGAATGATCTCTTTGCCTCTGCCACAACTAGATAGAAGTCTTAAGTAACTGTCAATTTTCAATTCATTTTGTGATGCATTTAACGATCATTTTAAAGGAACCTAGCAGCTCGCCCGGTGTTTAACGGTCGTAAAAAACGCGTAAATATTATATTTTCATAAATTAATACAGTCACTAACACATATGCATGCGAATATTTTGTGGTATGGGAACCGTTCAGTTTTTGTAAGTACAAAATATTAATAATTGAGCTGAGATCTAACCCAAATCCAGTGAGTCAACTACGATCCGCAAAGGATGTTTTCAAATTATTTATTCTAGACATTAGTAATATGAACTTTCCCCGCATGCGAATTTGTGAAACAGTGACAAACATATAAAAATACGATGTCTTCCACGCATCATTTATTTTTTAATGTTAACCTTGCAGCAACTCTTTTTCTGATTACAATGTGTCCTCGTGTCTATCTTATATAGTAAACATGCATAGGTGTCCGGCGTTGCCCGGATATTTGGAGGTGTACGCTGAGCAAAAAAAAAACACACACACACACAAAAACGGTATCTTATTTAAAACTTTGCCCCCTATGATGACCCCTTAAAATGTATTTTTTGGGCTCCAATCGAGTTATTTTGTAAGATCAATGTCCAAAAACCTATACCTAAAATTTCAAGTGTTTCGACCCAAAATGTCGGAAGAGTTTGGTAGAGGTCTCAAAGATAAACTCGTTAAAATTTGACCCCTTTAAGAGCCAAATTTCTGGTCGAACCCCGATCACATAGATTTTCCCAAATCTCAGTATACTGTATATCGAATTTCGAGTCTGTAGACTAAAAATTGGATTATTGCATAGGGAAATGTACACCCCACACACACACACACATAGAACCACTGCCACGTTCACTTATGTAGATACATATATTAAAACCTCTGGATACACATTCGTTCAGTATATAGAGTAAGGTATCCTTTCACACACATCCTCACATTTATAGACCAATAGATTAGAATAAAGAGATAACACTTGTAATTTAAAGAAAACACATGTTTAGCCGATTAGGTTTGCTGCGTTGCTTTAACGCACTACATAGTAAATGGCGACTGATTAATTCTTTCACGGGCCTATTAAAGATAATTGATTTATGTGGCACTAATGCCATTTACACAAACCATCATTTTTTTACATGTTATAGCGAGTAATATAGTATGTAAAGTAGTGGATTTCGCGCTACATCTACCATTACTATTATTTTAACTTGAAGGTTTAGTCGCGATTTCTATTTATTCTACCTTCTCAATATCACAATATTGTTAAATACTGAATCTCAGATCGTTTATTTAAGTAAAATAACACACCGCATTAACTTGTTTTCGCACACATAGACACATACACATACATACAACCACACACAAGCACCCCCATACGTACCCCCATATATATATATATATATATATATATATATATATATATATATATATATACATATATTTATATACATATATACATATATATACACACACAAATATATATATATATATATATATATATATATATATATATATATATATATATATATATATATATATATAGCGGAAACAATATCTAACATCATTCTGGACTCACAATAATACATTTCCTATATACTGCTCTGGCTACACATTGAGCACTTTAGTCCAGTTTATTTCATCACTGATAAATATATATATAGTTTTGTATCTACATGAGTGTATGCTTTAGTTTTACCACGAGCGAGTATTTTGAATTCTAGTGAACAGAATGAACAAATATACAGGGTGTTTCAAAAGTCTTGGGAACATTACAACATATTTAAAATCGTTATGTTCCCAAGACTTTTGAAGCACCCTTCATTACCAATGAAAAGTCACTAAATGTAAAAAAACGCTCACTCACTTATAAAAGTTTCCAGCCATGTGCGAAGACAAAGACTATAAAGGAGAATTATAGGGTGTTCGAGAGGAGGATCGCTTTAGAAGCGGGGAAGAGCTTCGCCAGTACGTTCCAGAAAACGATCAAGCGAAGACCCTCACAGCAATTTCGAGAGAATGTGGAAATTAATGTCCTGGCCTATGAAAAAACAAACAGCAACAAAAACAAGTTTATGTTTTCTTTTTTAGGTCGCTATTGCAACTAAAGATAAAACGATGTGACCCACGCCAACGTTACACAGAGGAAGGTAATCTCTTATTTTAAAACGGCCATTTGTCTCTATGCGCATGTATTAAAATCTGGCCCGAGACGATCATATCGGATGATCTCCACTAATCGAAATTCTTGTCGAGTGATTAAGATTACGTAAACTTTTAATAGCGCATTGTGATTTATTGGGTTTTATTTTGACAAGAATTTGTTGTTTTTTTCCGTATTTTAAGGCATTTTCAATATTCCACAGATAACCGTTCCCTGTTAACCATTTTGTGAGTGTTTTAACTAAAACAACCGACAATGCTTCTGTTTGTAAGTAAACACCCTATTATAAATAATTTAAACCACATAGCCATATCTAGGACGGAATATTAGTAGCATATCTTGTTTTGATAAGATTTAATTGTTATATATACGGAACGCCAAATAACACTTTAGATATCCAAGGATCATACTCTTTGGGTTAGACTTAACCCCATATAAATTAAAGAGAAAAAAAAAACATCAATCTTTGAGAACAATATTACGACTATCCAGAGAATTTTATTCGCAAGATATTTCATGTGGCTTACTCTAATGATAAGCTGATAATATATATATATATATATATATATATATATATATATATGTTTATATATGTATGCATATATATGTTTATATATATATATATATATATATATATATATATATATATATATATATATATATACCAATATCTACACGTGATGTTGCCAAGCTTATCAAAAACCTTTATTCCAGTAAAGAAGCCGGCCCGGACGGGATTCCAATTATAGTAATAAAAAGATTTCAACCAGAACTTGCGCTTATCCTTACAAAACTGTTTCCCGTTATCTTAAGGAGAATTGTTTCCCGTCACCCTGGAAAATCTCAGCAGTATGCCCCGTATTTAAGAATTCAGGTGACCGCTCATCTCCCTCATATTACACGCCAATAAGACTCCTGTGCGTCATGAGTAGGCTGCTGGAATATGTGTTTAATAGAGAAGTAATCAACCATCTCATCAAAAATAACCGTCTTAGTTGCACGCAATATGGTTTCCGTTCTGCTAGGTCTACAGCAGATGTGCTTACATTTATATCTCATGGGATTAGCGAATCTCTCGACGGAGGCTACCTTTCTAGGGCAATTGCTCTTGACATATCAATGTTCTTTGATGAAGTATGGCATAAATGTTTACTTCAGAAGATCTCCAGTTACGGTAGAGCTGGAAATGTCTGTATAATTATTGTATCATTTCTCTCTGAGAGGTTCCTAAAGTAGTGGTTGATGCGCAGAAATCCGAAGCTCTTAGTATTAAGGTGAAGTCCCTCAGGGGTCCATCATGGCCCTAAATGTCTTCCTGATCTATATTCAAGATCTTCCAAATCACATTTTACATCATTCGTAGGCATCTATTCTGATAGCCCTACTATCTATGGTAGCACAAGTTCTGTCTGATTCTCTCTTCTCTGATCTTGAGCATGTGGTACAATGGGGAAAGAGATGGCTTGTTACTTCTAATGCATCTTAAACCAAGCTTTTATCTTTACATCATCAAATTGACATGGATGTTTCTCGGCTTTGAAGGCTACGGAAAAAATGCTGCGATCCTTCTATCGATCAAGTAGATATCTCACTGCTGATGCAATTCTCTATCTATATTGGAGCAAGGTACGTTCAAGGATGGAGTACTCTTGCTACATCTGTGCAGGAGCTGCTAGAAAGGACTTATCCGGCCTTGATAGAGTTCAAAATAGACTTCGTGGCGTTGGGAGGTATGTCCTTTTCTCTTCCCTGCAACCTCTTTCGCACAGAAGAGATGTTGCGAGTTTTTCTCTGATGAATCGTTATTTTCATGGCAAGAGCTCGGCGTAGCTCCTTTCTGTGGTCCCCTTCGCAAAACATTTAAAAGAAACACCCGTCTAGCAGAAAACACTGTCACGAATTTCCCCTACTCGTTATCTGTGCCTAAACCTAAACGTAGATTCCATGAGCAAAACTTCTTAGAACTGCACGCCTTTGGAATTGTCTTCCGTTTTTCTGCTTTCCAGCTGACTACAATATGGTTGTCTTCAAGTCTAACGTAAAAAAGTGTTTGATGAGCCGTTCCATATAAGTTAGCAAATTTACCGAATCTTAATTACTAACGGTTACTATATTGTCCAATGTCTATTGTACACTCTTTAACCCTTATCCTTGACTGACCTCTTTGCCTTGACAAAGACTACGAAATACGTTATAATAACAGTAGAAATAGTAACGATGTATGATGTATCTATTTATATTGTTTTAATTTGTTTTTATGACAATGGATCTTTTTTAATATAATAGATGTTAAAAGATAAGCGACTATGTTTTATATTTTTTGTATCGATTAAATTAAAATATGTAGCTTAATAATGTAACGCTATGGAAAGAGGCACCATTATTTCTGGGTAATTTCATGGATAGCTGATACTAATGATCGACCCGTGTCATAGATACTTGGTGTAACCACCACTTATGGTTTACTCCAATCTTTTAGTTTGACACGAATATTTTTTACATTAATAAAAAAAAATAACTGCAGTCTACACGTGTATTTTTATTTCCTGAATAAATAATAAATTAAAACTATAATGTTATAATGTTTGTCCTAAAATATGATATATTTGATTATTTATGATATTACACTTTAATACTTCTGAATTTTCAGAAAATTTTGTTTGTATTTGGCAGAAGTATTTATTAAGAAATGTAACGTCAAAACAGTTACTCCATATTTTATTAGGTAGAAAACCTGTTAATAAAAAAAAATCTTTCATGACGTTGAATTGAATTGTTCAAATTGCAACGCTTGTGTTAAAAACACTTCGCCGTCATGAAAAATCATATTGGACTAGGTTAAATATTGCTAAATTTTAAAACACGTTCCGCAACAAACAATATTAGGGCGCTAATTTGATATACATTTTTAGTTTATCACACTATAATAAATAATTCAGGAATCAGAAATGAAAAATATAATAATAATTCTCATAATTATTCAGAGAAACTCCAAAATAAATCGCATTGAGCATGAAATTATATATTTTTCTTAAATTCTTATCATCATCCATTTTATTATAGGACTCGTTGAGATTGAAATTGGCAAGCAGTCGTTTCTTTATTCAAATATACTTTACTTTAATTGTCCGATTTTTTTATATTCTCTTGCATTCTGCATATTGTTTATTTTGTATTCACCTTACGATTGTTGAGGAAAAATCTAAAGGCTCTGTTTTATATAGAGTGTGTACGGTAATTTAATTAGAGAAGCTAGAATAATATTACTCTGACCATTGATAAAATAGCATAAAATAAAAGTGAAGTATACGGCAACGTATAACGATGAATGTTTATATATATATATATATATATATATATATATATATATATATATATATATATATATATACATATATATACGTATATATATATACGTATATATATATATGTATATATATATATATATATATATATATATGTGTGTGTGTGTGTGTGTGTGTGTGTGTGTGTGTCTGAGGGTTAAAAAGAGTAGGTATTGTTCGATTGAATCTAGTTGTACGCATAGGTGCACGGAGGATCGATCCACGAAATTTTAATTAAAAAAAACATAGCTAAGATATCAGCAAGACGTATACTTTCCATTCGTCCATTTCGTTTTCCTTTTATTTTCCTGATTGAATCGACCCATTCATTGAATACATGCCCTACTCAATTCAATTGCCATATCTGTAGATCACACTCCATTGCCTCCTCTGATAGAGAATATATTATTTCCCGGAGTTGAATATCATGGTCGAAGGCACATCGCTGGTTTAACACGAGAGATACTCCAGCTACAACCGGCGGAGTCGACGCTGTATTGTAGCCTGGAAGCCAACAGTTAGATGTCGTATTAGACAAGGCGCAGCACCATACAATTCCGATGAATGGAATTCAGGAACCGATATTGTATAGCCGCTTTTTTTCTTCTCTGTCTATAGAGGGAATCCGCATTCGGAAGCGGTTACAGGTTAGCACTTGTAGACTGCTTCATCATTATTTTCCTTTTGGCGAATAGAAATACTTTTGTATGCATACATAAAGGGCAATTCTTTAAACTGGAGATGAAGCAAGGGCACGCAATCCAGTTTATATCGACATTAGTAGATTATTCGTGTGTTGAATGGATGCAATTTTCTGCCGACATAAAAATCAATCTATAAAATGTTATCCATTGAATTATGAATATTTTCAATTATAAGGCCGCCCTATATAAGTGGTATAAAATGTGGCAAATATTAGCAAACTTATATGAAATACATTCTCTGTATGAATGCATTTTTGTTGATCAAGTTTATATTAGTAAAATTTTATTATACTTGGTGATATAGTTTTCTATGTTTCGTAATTTTTAGATCAGAATTTATAACGTGTATGACGTGTATTAATCGATAATCTCCTCAAAGTTTCAATAAATATTGCTTCTGACTATCTATAGGTGTGTGTTAACGAAATCTTGAAACTCTTATCGTAACATTGATATGTTTTCCTTGATCTCTGAAATTTGAAGAACATATCGAACTGAACACTGTATTTAATTTATGGGGGCATCATGATTCTGTCGCCGTAGCCCTGAAACATTCCCGATTCTGAGGAAAAATTACATCAACTGCATTGTGACCCAAATACCACTAAATCTGAGACCAATAGTCCAAACAAGCCAGATAAGTGCTATGTATTACAACGTTTTATTAAGTGTTTTTATGTTAGTGTTTAATCAAATACGATTTTTTTTTAAATCCTCTCTACAAAATTTATGAAAATAATGTTCAAATAATGAAATTCCTTCCCTTTGGTCAGTAAGGTTTCATTTGGGTTAAATCTATATCTTTGTCGGTTATACACCGTCATTTATTTTTTTTTCATTTAAAGTACCACGATGTTTAATCGACAAGACTTTACTAGCAAAAATTCGGAATAATTTGAGAAAACCTGGGAATATATGAGATCACACTATTGTTTGCAAATCATCAAAAAAATACAGCTATTAGTACAGACACACACAAAAGGTTCATACATTTATCATGTTTGTATAAATGAAACTGTGTGAATGTACACCCGTAATATATAATCTTGAGTTCTGTTTGATATAAAAGTGATGAAATCGTTTTTGAAATCGCTTCGATTTTTTAAGCATTTTCGCACGCACAAAGTTGTGAAGATGCTTGACAATGTTGTTTTCAATAAATGAGTAGTATGAATAGTCTAACGGATAAGGAAGACTTTCGTCACCGAATTCGTTGAACATGTGTAGGGATGGTTTTTGCAATCATTTGTACATTTTCTGTTGACTAACGCTGGGTGTAGTTGTCAAAGGTTCTGATTCATTTCATCAATTTGTTGATACTAATACTCGTAATGGGTTAGTTGGAATTAAAAAATGTAACGGACGAGGCCAGTAACAGGCCAGCAAACAGTCAGCATGCTCTAAATCTAGTGAAACTCTAGCTTCGGAAATCCCGTAAAGCTTTGTCGGCATTAAGCCACTAAACGTAGGGTTGCCGATTGCCGTTTAGTCCATTTTTAAACTGCAATTAACACCTCGATCAGCAAACGGTTCGTTCCTGTTGCATAAAAGAACGGAAGTGAAATCCATACCGCCGTTTCTTTTAGGTGTCATTCAATTCCTAAGGCAGCCATTCATCATATTTTTGTCTTTCCAATCTTTGTCAAGTGATTAGAAAATGTCGAATGTCTTGCGTGCAATTAAGATTCAAGTTCTAGAACAGTTGGGAGGCATTGTTTTCGACTAAGGAATTAATTGATCGTTTTTATGCCCACTACGCTCAACATCGTCATGGATCTCCTCACCCCCACAAAGTTTCTTAAAATACAATTGTGTTTTGCGCACGGTAGTAGTTCCTGGGTACAAACACTTCGTTAGTATCGTGTGCTTTTCTACCTAAGTTTAATTGAAATGATTATATTTTGAGAATTTGTTGTTTTTTATTTCATCACCTACTCAACGTTCTGAAAATAAGACATCATTTGTTTAAAAGTATTGTAATTTAAACGTTAAAAAGATCGAACACAAGTCTTTCAAATATTTTATGAACAAAATTATCTTAATCTACATTATTTGAAAACAAAATTTTTAAAATCGGGAAGAACTTTCGCGGCATCTGAAAATGCCCTCTACCCCAGAGAAAAACAAATATAGCACCAACATATTATAAACAGACTAGTTTTTTTTAATGAAACGAGAGTTATATAGAAAGTTTCATCACCTCATATCTTAACAATATAATACTAAATCAACAATATGGTGTAGGTTTTTTTAAGATATAATAAATTTTATGTAAGAGTTTAAATTCCAACAACCGAAAATGCTTGACGAATGCCACTATCTCCTTCAATTGCAGGTGATTTGATAGAAGTAGCAGATTCGCTCGGATAAAGGAGCTCATCTGTTCTTTAAATAACAGCTTTTTATTAAATAATTTAGGATCTAAACTAATGCTTTTCTAAAGGAAATACATTTTATCAAGACCCGGAATTCACAAGAGGGCAACGCTTCGTGAAGAGAGGAGTGTAGTGTAGTAATCGTTATTTTTAGAAATTGGGTAAAATTTGGATTATTTAAAGGGACTATTAAACAATGACCTAATTATATTGGATTTTAAGGATAACATATTCTAGTCGGCAAGGAAGCAGGCCACTGGAGCAGTGTACTCCAGTCGTGGAGTTCTAGGAAAATATATGCTCATAGAATATGCGTGTAAATAAAAACACATATAGAGATTGAGCAAATGTTTGATAGTGGAAGGGTCTGTAAACTGTTTTCCATGAAGTAGATAGATTAAAACCCCACCGCATCTACCCAATACTCTGTAAAATATTTACTGAATATACGAGGAACCAATCATAGCTCTTATAATAATTTGTAGCGTTTTTTTCTTTTTCTTTTAAACAACTACAGTTGAGTATAGTTCCTCGGTGAAAAAGATATCAAAATGCATAGGCATTTCGTACTGTAAGTTATCACCTTTTATTAGTGCACTGGATTCTGATAATCGCAAATAGAACTTTCTAATGTAACAGCCAAAAAGAAAATTGATCTAAAAAGTAGTTTAACAAAATGTTGACAAAATTTTATTATTTACCCACATATTAGCCTGCGTTTAGAATGTTTCAAACTATTTTTATTTCAATTCCCTTAATTTCAAATAGGCCCGTATCTCCGCGATATTCTAACCATGTTTTCTCATAGTGCATTTAATCATTATTTTTATATTACTTTTATTATTAATAGTAGTAGTAGTAGCAGCAGTATCAGCAGTACTATTAATCGCAGTAGTACCACAACTACTAGTTAATGTTACTACTATTACTTTAAATTTTATATGATTAATGCGTATATGTTTAATGTTCTAAGAGTTTTGTCGGCAATAAATAGATTTTTATAATCATGTAAGTAAATTTATTTTTGTGTCTGACATTAGACGCACAATTTTGTCGCCATAAAACAATTTCAAGACACAAATATATAATTTTCTTAAAATCGATACAATATTGCTACCAGAAAATGTATCTTTACAACATCCACTATATTTGTCATAGTAAACTTTTTT
>NC_136495.1:136281401-136418901 GCF_053919585.1 Euprymna scolopes
ATATATATATATATATATATATATATATATATACTGTTGATTAGTAATAATATACCGTCATTTAGTAATTCATTAATATTTAATGTCTTTTTTATTTCCCAGGTACGGCCATATTGGATGGAGGGCATAAGTGTTTTTGACGGAAACCGTTCAAAATCTATCAATACGCAATTTTCACCGCTTTTTAAGTGAAGAATGAACTTTCTAACGATATTTTTTCATAATAGATATTTTATTTTTTTTTTTACTAAAACCTTTTGTCTAGTCACAAATATGCTAAAAAAATCAGTCAAAATAAGACAAAAGGTATTGTACTTTTGGTCGATAACGATAGTAAACACAACAAACAAAAAACACTATCAGATTTTAAGGATTTTATATTCTATGATATAAAAAAATAAATATAATATAAACAGTCATCTATATTTTAGATATGCATGCATCAAATTCCTTACTGATGTGTTAGGTTGCCTGGGTGAATTTCCCCCCAAGGGATTGCAGACACGATCGTCCTTAACAGGTCACTGTCACCACTGAATCAGTACTAGCAGAGAACTTTGATCACAGCTACACGTGACGCTGTTATTTTGACAACATTCGTGTCCTGCAGCTCATCCCATATATTCTCGAGCTGCGGGAAGCCGAAAGCTTGCTGGGGACTGTGAAAGTTGAGGTGCCGTCACATGTTTCGATGACGCGTGAACTTCTTGTCGCTAAAAACTGCGGCGTTCGGGCACTTCACCGACGTGCTCATTGAGGTTCTCCCTGAGCCACTCTACTTTCGAGAAGCATTTGCTGCAATATTTGCACTCGAACTCTCTTTTACGGTGCAGCGGCATGTGCTCATTCAGGAGGCTCTGAAGCGGGAACGGTTGGTCACAGAAATTGCACTTGCAGAAAACCAACCAATTTTAATGACGTTTTAAGTATTTATTAATTAACGATCACGGATTATAACACACCAATGTTTTAAAATCTTATTTGGATGTATTATTATGAGTAACGAAAAAACACTTCACAAAAGTACTAAGAACGTATGCACTAATATAACTGCGCTAAAATTGTAACGTTATTATTTAAAAAAAAATGATTCCGTGCATGGAAAGGACGGTGTTTTGTACGATTTACCGTAGTTTTACTTTACAATTAATTGCACAATTTTCGTACTATTGAGCTTAACCCGAAAATTCATCTATATTATTATAAAACTCAAATTACATTGTAACGAGTGATGTGACCCACTTTCCGGTTTACGATATCCGGTTGTGCATGCGCGCCTAAACATTTACCATTACAACATTCTATTCGTTATAGTTATGAATAAACATTAATACGTACGTTATCTAAGTACTTAAACCAGAAGATTTTTATTATTAAATCAGGTCCAGACTAGGGTTTTCTCCATCCAATCAGAATGTAGATATATTTTCTTTACGACGACGCATTGTTTTTGTTTTATTAACTTTATATGTTTCTTTGCCATTTAGATATTACTGTTTCCTTTTAAATATGAGCAGCATGATAACAGCCGAAGCGACAACGTTGTAATATATGGATAATGAGTATACTTAAAAAAATATGAACTATGTTAACCTAGAATTTCGTTTTATATATACGTTGTGCAAAGCATATAATGAATAATGTCTGACACATTCACGCGACTTTTTTAATATTTATATGACCTTAAACTATATCTAGTTTTGAGGGCCCAGCTTGCGGGCTTTAGGGAGTGTGGAACGATTCTTTAATTACCAATGCTCCCAGGTCGAATCTTACCCGGAGTGGTAGTACCTGTTAGAATCCCAACTATGGGTTAAATAGAAACCGACTTGAAAACAACAAAGATATTCTATTAAAAAAATATTCTTCAAAATCTTTGGATTCGGTATTAAATAACCCGACAAGGGTCGATATGCCGTAAAACAAAAAAGACGACCAACCAATTCATCTTATGCGCCCCTTATATAATCACGTAAGCATTTTTTTCATAATAATTCCATTTATGTTTATGCACAGCCTAATAAGTAGGTCAATAACATAGGGATTGATACGATGTGAATAGGTATTTCGATCGAATTTGTCGAGGCATGTAATCTCCAAGAATATAATACCAACAGCAAGTGATGTCTATCTTATACATTGTTTAAATAAATAATCTGATTCCATAACTTTATTCTCTAAGACGTTAAAATAACATGTTTAATACGTTAATAAATCTTTCGGTACACTCTTGGATATTCCCATGAATGCACGTGTTCCAATCACCATTTTGAGAATGTTACACAACCGAGACTAACTTTTACGACAGATGCCCGGCAAAACCTCTATTTTTAATAGCCTTTATTCTGTGTTCCCTTTTCCAACACCATTGGGCTATGTATTTCTGTAAGCACAAGCATATATGTACTCTAGCAAATAGACTTTTTTTCTTAATCATACTAATTATTTTTCAAAATACGTATAATGAGTCACGAAGTAATAAAAAGTCTAAAATAGTGAGCGACGCAGCATCTATGATGATGTATATGTGTTGTTTCATTACCTTTATTTTCGTTAAAAATAATTTAATATTCTCTAAAGTAGCCAGTCTGTCTCCTGTGTGATTATATGTTGAACAAAGACTGCTAACTGAAATTCTTATAATTGTATTGTTTTCAGCTTGCTGAGAAGTCTGCACTCTGGTCTGATTCTTCTGCGTATATTTTTAAGGAAGAGTGTTATTACATTTAAAAATAATCTGTGGCGTTTTGTTCTGAAATTGAATTTTTCGAAAACTAATTACACCGCACAGCCAATAAGAAGAGTTAAACATATAGTCGTAATGAATTCTGGTTTCATCTGCAGGCGACAGTGTAATGTGGTTCGCGCACAGTGGCATGGCGTTAAATTAGTTTTCTCTAAATAAATTTATATATAAGTTGATTGAATGGCAGCCAGGTAAAAGCCGATATTACTGTAAATGCCACAACCCGAGAGAGACAAACTTTGTATATAAGTTCGTCGCATTTGTTTTATTTGTAGATGGACATTGAGAATGACAATTGTCATTGTTTTTATGGGCATACATTATTTTTATTTATAAAAACGTACATTTATATCTACGAATACGTTGCATATGATCCTGTATCCGCGTTAGTAATGTGTTATGCTAAATTACACATAAGTTTGGTAGAACAAGGGATCAAGTTCAATATATATTTTCAACCGTTGCATGTTCAATTCATATACCAGCGTCTCTTTGCGAATACTAATCCCAATGTTACCTTAGAAATATGTTTCATTATGTCCAAAAATAAAACAATATAACAATAAATATAAGAATATAATAAAGATGTATTTCGGCAGTAATGCTTTGTTTAATTTACATTACACAAATTCTCTCTGAAGACAAGATCTTCACCATTTATTTTTAATATACCAGCATCTGAGTACATAGATCCATTAAAATTGTTCTAAATTTAGGATAAAACTCTTTTCCATATTATCGTTAATAATTTCTACAAAATCGCGAACGTATCATTAGCTTCCGATGATGGTAACAATCTAATAAATTATTCATTTCTGGAATACAGTTCGAATCAGGCTATTTTTTTTTACACAGGCATTGCCAATTTCCAAGACCAAGAGGTCACTCGAGGATAAGGGTTCAAGAGTGTACAGTAGAAATTGGACAATATAGTAATCATTAGTAATGGAAATTCTGTAAATGTGTTAACATATATGGAACGGCTCATCAAGAACATGTTTACGTTAGACTTGAAGACAACCATATTGTAGTTAGCTGGAAAGCAGGAAAACGGAAGACAATTCCATAGGCGTACATTTCTAAGAAAGAAGCTTTCTTCATGGAATCTACGTTTAGGTTTAGACTAGTTTATACAAATATAAATGATTAAAGTCATATGAAAATATACTTTTGTTAACGTTAGAGGTATTATTTATGAAAAACAACTCATATATATATTATTTATTTTGAAAATTAAAGAAAATACTCCCGCGAAATACTTTTTTCCTTTAGGAAAAAAAACCGTCCGTACATTTTACAGCGAGGCCACATATTTCTTCTTTTGCCCAACAACAAAGATAAACACAAGCATTCGTGTAAAAATCTCAAATGGCGAGCCAATGAACGGATATCAAAACGTCCAGCATAATATCAGTCTATTTTAACCAGCTTTTTTAAAATCAAAATTATACTTACATTTTTATATTTCCGTCTAAAATAGACAACACAATATGCAGCATACAAATATATGTGCGTGAGGTCACCAGGCTTATCAAGAACCTTGATTCCAGTAAAGCAAGTGGCCCTGATAGCATTCCAAATATAGTATTGAAAAGTTTCACCCAGAAGTTTCTCCCATAATTAAAAACTGTGTAAGCGTTGGAGAAGTGCTTCCCAACCCCCTGGAAACCTCATCATTATGCTCTGTATTCAAGAATCTTTCAGTACAGACCAATAAGCATCATGTGTGTAATTAGTAAGCTGCTGGAAGTCATATTAAATAAAGAAGTAGTCAACCACATCAGTGCAAATAACTTTCTTAGTTACATGCAATGTATTTTCCGTTCTGCCAGGTCTACAGCAGATACACTAACGGGCATATCTCATAGGATTAGTGAATGTGTCAACAAAGGATCCGTTCCTAGGGAAACTGCTCTTGACATATCAAAGGCCTTCGATAAGGTATGGCATAAAGGCCTTCATCACAAGATTACCAGCTACAGTATAACTGGAAATGTTTTCTCAATAATTAAACGATTTCTCTCTGATAGGCTCATAAGAGCAGTAGATGATAGACAGAAATCTACCACCCACAGTATTAATGTTGGAGTCCCTCAGGGGTCCATCATGGGGCCACCTATCTTCCTGATCTATATCAATGATCTCCCAAAACACATCCTTAAATTATTCGTTAACATCTACGGTGATAACACGACCACCTCTGGCAACATATCAAATGCCGTAAATGACAAAGTTCACACTGATTATGTCGCCTCTGATCTTGAGCGTATGGTAAAGGGTATGAAGTAGTGGGTGGTTACTTTTAATGCATCTCAAACCAAGCTCCTATCTTTACATAATCAACGCTCTGATCCCCATCTGACAGCAATTGAAATGGATGGCTCTCGTCTTTGGGAGGCTCCATGATTTATAAGCTTCTGTAATTGACCTTTACTTCTGACATGAAACGGTACACATACATCAAGCCTGTGTCAAAGGTCGCTTGAAAAATGGAAGGATACTTCTACCGCTCCAGAAGATATTTTACTGCTAATGCTCTTCTCTATCGATATAAAAACCAAGTTCGTCCAAGGATGAGGTACTGCTGCCAAATCTGTCCAGGCGCTGCCAAACAGCCTACCCTGCCTTGAAATAGTACAAAATAGACTGCATCGCTTCCCTGCCACCTCTCTCCCCAAGAAGAGTCGTTGAGACCCTGTATTTGTTTTATCATTATTTCCATGACCCGATCTCATTTGAGCTCAAATCTCTGGTTCCCCCCTTCGCCAATATTTTACGAAAAACGCCCGTCTAGGTGAAACGACTGTCAGTAATATTCCCCATATTTTGTCTGTGCCTAAATCAAAACGTAGATTCCATTAAGAAAACTTCTGTCTTAGAAATGCACGACCATGGATCTCTCTTCATTTTACCTGTTCCCCACCTGATTACAACTTGGATGTCTTCAAGTCCAACAAAACAAATTCATAATAAAACACCCCCTTAAGTGAGACAGTTTATAAAATCTCCATTACTATCGATTACTACGATATTGTCCGATTGAATACTGTATACGCAATGACCGAGTGGCTTTCGGGTTGTGATAAAGGATGACTACCATTAACAAACTGCATCTGTATTGATCTATCACATTACTGGTAAAAATATTCCATACGTTTTTGTAAAAACCAAAAGTAAACACTTTCTCAAAATCAGTTGTTTCATATGTACGAAATTGCGCTGTAAAACATATTGTATATATATATATATATATATATATATATATATATATGCATTTATTTGTGTGATTGAATTTTTACCTGTACAAACACACTTGTATATATATATATATATATATATATATATATATGTATATATATATATAATAAATTCCACAGCCAAACAACGTCGAAGTTCACAAGAGCCATGACAGTCAAAGAACTGGAAGTCCAAACTCGAGTTTCGCCCTCATTGGGGTTAATGGTTAAACACATCCGAACTCAGGATTCGAAACCCGAGCCTCTTGCATGCAAGGCAAGCACTCTACCAACTGAGCAAACGCGCTGCACACAAGAATTTCTATTAACCAACACAGATCAAGCAAACCGCGCCGAAATCCGACTGTGAAATGAACCTACTTCGTCTCAACAAGGGGCGCAGTTATCCAACCAGGTAATAACCCCAAGCTGATGTCTCACAAGTAGGAGTTTTAACTCGAAAGGACGATGCCATCCAGAAATGCTAACCAAGCGAGCAACTTGTGATAGGATTTTCAGAATGTGAGAGATTGTATATAATAAATTCCACAGCAAAACAACGAGCTTCGATTATTAAACCATTTGAACCACCCCAATAAAATAATAAATATTCATAATGTAAACCTCAACTACTTAAATGTATGTATACCAATCAAAAATATAACTTGCTGAAGTCGCGTTGTTTTTACTTCATATATATATGTGTGTGTGTTTGTGGGTGGGCGTTTGTGTTTGTGTGTGTGTGCGTGTGTGTATTAATTCATGTAAAGTATTACTAAATTAACGTTAAATATTCTTTATTCGTTTTCTATTGGTAAGGTGCAGGAATATAAAATGTTATGAAAATAATACTTAAAAAAAAAATATTATCGACCGTATCGCTTATATCGTTCAGTGTAGTAGAAGATTTGCGGATGCTTGGGGAAGAGGAAGAATGAAAAGAAAGAGGATAAGATAAAGCGAATGAGAACTACAATGTAAACCTTATATATATATATATATATATATATATATATATATATATATATATATATATATATATATATGAAGTATTTTTAAATAGGTGTGATATATATTACTTGTACTTTATATATTACTTTAAATACGGTTTTCCCTCTATCTAATCTTTAATAGTACAATCGGTTAAAATATATAGTTATTTTCTGAACGTTGATTAAAGATGAATTTATTTTAATTTCAGTCATGTTAAGCGAAACGCTGCTGCAACTCTTCAAGATCTCAACGAAGCGTTGGCAAATGAAACACAATTGAAATTACAGCAAATGGGAAGTAAAGAAATTTCGTGGCGGCGAAGAGAATATTGGATATTATGTGCGTAGTTGCCGGCCTTCGGGCTTTTATAACGATCCATTAAGAACTTAAGGCCAAGCAATCTGCGCACAACTAGTCGAGAATGAGACGTTACGTATACACAACTTCAGGTAGATTAAAACGACATAAAAACTTGATGTGTGGGTACTTCACGAATTAAACGATAACAAAAAGTATTATAAAGCGTAAAATTTCACTCTTTTATCAAAAAAAGTATGCGATTCTTGAAGAAACTGTGACTTTCGATGACAATTGTGATGTTTCGACAACCCACGACGCTCAGGCATCACGGACGAGGATCCTCTAAACAAATATACGAAATGCACCAAAAACTTCGACAACAACGACCAGACTTACAATGCAGACAATATTTTTCTTTGATATTAATATACTGTTTAATATATAAACCTATGGGAAAATTGGAATGAAATAAGCATATTTCTTTTAGATATATATTTATTTTTTCTATTTTCTTGAATTGAATTTTATTATTCTTTTATAAATACAACTTTGTATTTATCTTCCGTATTTTTCTTCGTCATTTCTTACACGATTTTGTTGCCTGGTACATTTCATCTTATTGTTGATTTCGAAACGGATATTCCATCCTTTACCAACACATTACCAAGGAAACCTGGGAAATGTCTTTCCTTTTTATATCTCGTTATCAACATTCTCTACCGTCTACAGTAGGGCTGGTATACGGCGTAACAGCATGAATACACGTGTTCACGTTCGAAAAAACGTTGTGAGTTATTGCGCTTTTCACAATCAATAATTTTTATGTTTAACGGATACATTTCATCTGAATCTCAAGTTCGAAACTGTAAGAAATCCCTGGGAAACTTGATATGTACTGGATAACGAACAAAATTAAAACTCGAAGAACATGTGTTCTGGAAACCCCTTCATATTTACTCCCTCATATATATATATATATATATATATATATATATATATATATATATATATATATATATATATATATATATATATGTATATATATATATATATATATATATATATATTTATGCATATATATATATATATATATATATATATATATATACATACATACAGACAAAGTTTAGAACCTGGGTATTAGGATTTGACATTATTAATAGATCCCTATTTTGTGGAGAAATGACGTGTTATCAAATATAATCTTTTTGATTACGTTGTTAGTGTTGTTCTGTTTCACTTCTGCCTCCATATACTAAAATGATGACATGTGATTGCAAAATTTCAGTTTTACTAAGCTGTAAACGTTATATACGCGTATGTATTGTTGTGGATAAAGTGCCCACTGTTTATAATTTTGGGGTAAAGAATGGAGAGCACACTTGAGCTTTCCTGGTGGGGCTGGTTGTCTACGTTTTCTTATGGGAGTCATTCGGGGTAGATCACTCGTTCGTCATGTTATAAGTATTATCTCTATATACGCCCAATGGGAGGATGACGTTGTTCATTTTTGTATTATTAGACTGCCAGAGACCTAGGTAGTGAACGGGTGGAGATGTTTATTTGGGGCGTTTAGGGGGCATGTTGGTAAGCGTGCATAAATAAATCACATAATTGTGTATGTAATTGCATTAAATGGGGAGGTCGGGCTTATTCTTGCAATTATATTTAGTGTAAGTTGCTAGTCAGAAGGGATTGCTAGTGATTCTTCGATTTTCCTCTTATTAGAAAAGTTTATTGCCTTCGTTGAGTATAGCATTGTAGCGTATGAGATCAAATATAGCGATATAGCTGTGTGACTACATGCATTAGTTTTCTACAATGTTGAGAAACGCCCTAGAAGTATTGATTTTTACAGTAAAACTGACAGAGGTTGAACTAGACGTTTAACTAGATATTCTTTTTCGTTGTTTTCTTGAGCTATATCTATTATGTTTATGGGTTTAGTTGGACGGTTGAAATTATTGCCATTATTATTAAGCTGAAAGTGTCTATTATTACGCAACATAGTGTGTGTAATTACTAAAAGTTAACGGCGAGTATCGTATTTGTTATTGTTATGTTCTCTTGTCAGGTCATGCTGAGTATCTCAGAGCATTGTTGTAGAACATGAGGTTATGCTCAAAAGGAGTTCTACCTGTTTAGTGGTTCTATTGGAGATAGAAGGTTCTATAGATTTAATGATTGATTAAGTGTGATTGGGAATTCATAGACGTATAAGTGGGGAATGTTTGGCTTATCGTAAGGCTTTTAAGTTTATTTTAGTTAAGGTTAAGGATAATATAAAGGAAGTTTCAGGTTATACTGTAAAGTTTAACTGTTATGGAAGTTCGAAATTACTAAAGTAATCATGACGTTTTATAATTGTTTAATTGTATTTCCTAGGGCAATGTTTTTTGACGAAAAACTCATCATCCCTATATACACATCGCGGACCTGCTAAAATGCATTTTACTTCTTTAAACAGTAAACTCCTTACCAGATCTGCTACCTGTGAAGATGATGATGATCATATGAAAATAGCAAAATTGTTGCTAGTCCAATGATAAAATGAATGAGAGAACGTAAAGCGAATTAGTTCAATTTGTTATGTCGAAAAAATAACGGCTTTATTTAAAAAAAAATGGTTATTTTGTACACTGTGCCAATATTAGAGTTCTAGGGGCAAATGCACCTAATGGTCGTGTTATTTTGAAAATTGCATTTATGCGTCTTGAGCGTAAATCTAGGTGTGCTAGGGGTTAATACCACAGTAAACATATGAATGTGTATCAATTATAGAATTTCTTAGCTACATTTATCTTTACTTAATATTGTTGGGAAACCTCTGCAAGGTCT
Organism: Euprymna scolopes; assembly: GCF_053919585.1. Lineage (NCBI taxonomy): Eukaryota > Metazoa > Mollusca > Cephalopoda > Sepiida > Sepiolidae > Euprymna > Euprymna scolopes. The sequence goes on from NC_136495.1 coordinate 136,291,515, forward strand.
TATAAGCTTCTTATACATGAAGCTTTTGAAAACAATTTGTAGAAATTCTTAGTCTTATCAGTAAATATGTTGGATATGTTTTTTTTTTAATTTATGTGCGAAGTTTAATATTTAATATTAATCGACAGGGTATCTTTCCTTCTTAAATGTGATTCTCCTTATCTGATATTTCATACGGTTTTCAGATTCTTTCAATTCAAATTCTGAGAGCAGGATGTGAAATTGTTTAAAGTTCGTTAAAGTAAGCTGTTCTCCGTGAAATTTGATTTTGTTCGCTTTGGGAGGTGATCGGAAGCGAGCGTACTTATAATTTTGATGGTAGATTGGCAGCTGTAGTAGTAGGGGATTTGTAGTTATTCTTTGGAATTTAGATACTGATGATAAGAGTGTATTTCCTTTTTTCCAGGAAATTGTAAGACTTTGATAAACTTTATGTAAATGATTTTCGAGATGTAATGGCGGTGTTTTTAGGTGGGAAAGGAAAGTATTCTATGTCGAATGTATTTTGAAGAGAACGACATGTTCAGCGGGGAAGAAGCATAAGTCACTATCATGTAAAACTAAGAGAAGTTTACTTACCACAATAAGGCTTACATCTAAAATAATCTGGAATGGTTATGTTTACAGCAACCAAAACAAAGTTCGATACGACAGGCCAAATAGAGCTTAGTAATATAAGCAGAAATAAAAACTGTAAATCGGGAATTTACATGCAAAAAAAAATAATTCTCCAATAAAAAAGAAAATAATATATCTTTAATCCCAAGAATTTTACCCGAATGTTCTTTTATGGAAAAAATAATTCCAGAAACGTATATTAATAGTAAAGCTAAAATATTTGCCGATTTTATAATTTTCTGAAACTAACGTTTCTTGAGAGTTGTCATAGAATATGAAAAATTACACGTACAAAAATTATTAAGAGCTACTCTGTACTGTCGTATCAAGGATTTTTTTTATTGGTTTAGGATAAATATAAACATTAATAATTACTTTTCGAACTTGTGGAAATTTCAGAACGCCACCTTTACTGTGCAATACGTTGTTGCTGGGTTTTCTGTAGGCGAACAGCATGTATGAAGATACCATCACATTATTGTAGCAATTTTAAAAAACTTTATCGCCCTTCTCCTTTCTAAAATATAACTTTTATATATTGTCTGGGTTGAGTATTTCATTACAAACCCGCCGATGTTAACTAACATTTCATTATATTTTTTATAATTGTGAGATAGTTTTAAATTCGGCATTCATTTTTAATTATTTTGACCCACATCATCTTCAACTTCCAGAGTAATATAATAACATTGATATATTGTATTCATTAGAAGCCCACAACTCAATTAACTTAAATTTTATCATTTTTCATAATTCTTCTATACGTTACTAACTTTAACACTCATTTTTCATAGTTTTCACCCACATTATAGCCACCACCACTAAAATAATCACATTTATATATTGTCTGGGCTGATGATTCTATTAAAAACACACCAATCCATTAACTCACTCAATGTTTCATAATTATTGAATATGGTACAAATTTCGACAATCATTTTTCATAATTGAAACCTACACTATCGCGCAATCTTTACTAACATAATATCTGTATAGTTAACCATATTCTTCCATTACAAACATACGAATCTATAAACTCATGTTTCATAATGTTTCCTATTTCTTTTATGTGTTACTAATTACTACAATCAGCGAAACTATATAGGGGGTTATATATATATATATATATATATATATATATATATATATATATATATATATATATATATATATATATATATATATATATATATATAGGTGAAACAGTCGGTCTCAGTGTGTATAGTTTTCTACGAAAGTACTTTGCCTACAGATTCGATATATTTAACATCAGGTTTATTGGGATTTGCGAAAATCTTCTCAATCAGTTTCCGGCCAGAAATAAGGCTGTCAAAGGGCAAAGTAAAACGATGTGAACTTTGTAAACTCATACGAACTCCTCTTATAATTTTGTGTCTTAATACTAGAAATTTTAGAAAGAGTGTCCTTAGACATGGGCCAAACTGTTTTATTTCAGTTGAGCACAAAAGAATAAATGCTAAGAGGTAAAACTTTGGGCAAAGTTAAACAATGTGATATCTGCGGTCTGTACAAAATTGGTCAGCCAATTTTTCGTCTAAATATCACTAAATATAAACGTATAGTATATTCTGACATAGGACAAATTTAATATTCGGATTTTGGCCACGAAGAAGAAAATGTTTAAAATATTTTTACCTTACAAATCTATTTAGCCAATTGAAATTTTATATAAAGGCATTTAGTGATAATGCAATCTATTTAATCAGTTGTGGTGCAAACACCTACCTACTTAAATACAAAACATTATAGATTGACATTTGCAGAGTTGACCGAGCTTCTTTGCCAATCTGGGGTCTAAACAGGTGAACTTTTAGATGTAGCTTACCTGAAAATGGGGCAATCACTTATTGTGTACATAAAAGACAAAAGGGCTCGAGGAAAAGCAAGCTGGACTGATAATATGCATATATATATATATATATATATATATATATATATATATATATATACGTATATATACACAGTGTTTTTCTCTTGTTCTGTATATATATACATATATATATATCAATTATATCTTCATCTGAGAACTTATATAAAATGTAGGCGTTAATGAAATAAACAGACCAACAACGTAATATAAAAGACGCATATATATATATATATGTATATATATATATACATATATGATACTGATAATAATAAAATAACAACAATAATAATGATTGCAATAATGATATATTAGTCTCGCAAGTAACTGCGAGACAAACAAAATGTTACTTAGAGACTATTAGTCTCGCAAGTAACTGCGAGACAAACAAAATGTTACTTAGAGACTACTATTGAGTAATCCAACGTAGGGTACCGGTGGAAAAAATAAAAAATTAATTTACTTGAGACATACTTATTGAACATTTTCTGAAATAGTACAATAATTACCTTGACATTCTTCTGTTTAGTTTAAGATATCATTTTCAGATATTTTGATACTAATACCGTTATTAAAAAAATAAAAATTGCCGGATTTTAGTTTCATAAGAGTTTTCCATAAACAAACCACTATTCGTACTACCATAATAACAGCGACACAGAGAGAGAGGGAGAGAGACAGAGAGACAGACAGACAGACAGAGAGGGGGGGCTACTGTTCAGTATTTGTGTAAAATATTACATAACTGATTTTTCCCCTATTTTTGATTATCCGTTACATTAATACCATTGCTAAATTAATTTAGTTTAAATCCCGCATTTCCATCCATGCTCACCACCGCCCACCGAAAATTACCGACTATTACCGAATGAGCAGACGTTAAATTGTAACAAACACACATCCGTAAAGTTGTTTATTTATGTCTGTTTATACAAATTCCTGGGACTTACGTAGGACCCCCCCCCTGGAGTAAATGTGGCATTGCGGTGATTTTGCGGCCTGTCAAGAATATTATGAATATATTATTATCATTTTTAATTTTTTAACTGGCTGTAACATTTTCTTGCATTATTTACAACTTTTTTGTTGTTTGTTTACAAATGCTGTGTCAATAAAATTCTTACTTTCTTTTATAGTTATGCGTAATTGGTTAAACTTCGTTTATACAAATTCCTGGGACTTACGTAGGACCCCCCCTCCCCGGAGTAAATGTGGTATTGCGGTGATTTTGTGGCCTGTCAAGAATATATTATGAATATATTATTATCATTTTTAATTTTGTAACTGGCTGTAACATTTTCTTGCATTATTTACAACTTTTTGTAAATAATGCAAGAATATGTTACAGCCAGTTTTTGTCTTTCGATATTTCTTATCGTTTCTTCGCAAGTTTGCCGGCGACGACGTAATGTCCTAACCTCATTATTAAGAAAATAATAGTGTGTTACAATTAGTGCATCTGTTCTTCAGATGCTGCACTTCCATTTCATGTTCTCTTTCGGTGGAGGAGAAATCTGTCACGACTGAGACAATTTTTATTTTTGTACCTTTTCTCCGCGTTAAAAAACGACCCTGGTGTCTAACTCTGTCCCGTGGGGAGGCATAGTAAATAGGTACAATAAGTGCATGATCACCAACATTTTTACTATAAGGGTGTAACAAATACTCGTGTAACAACGGTAACATAAATGCAGAAGCACATTTTTACCTAAGTACAAAATTAACAAGAAGTAATATTACGACAATAATCATTATATAGATTTACATAGTAAAAAAAAATGTTTTCTAAACTTCCCATTTCGCCCCCAAGGGCACAGAAGTTGTCAAAAATGCCCCAACAGTTTAAATCTCATATTTTTATTCTTGCTCAACAACGCCCACCAAAAAATCACCGATTAATAACGCATTAGCAGACGATAAATAAATTGGAAGACTCTAAGAAACGAAATAAACAGTCAAGTTTTTAAAACGATTTAGCAAATAAAGCCATCTTTGTCATTTTCTTTGATGATAGGCTGAGTTAGATTAAAATGACAAATTTATAGGGTATTATATTATTCTGGGGGTCATTTCTTTTATTTATCTTTATTCTCCTTTCACACATGTATGTATATATTACTACTGCACACCCTTACTATACATTCGCCCCCCCTCATTTTCTACAATCTATTTATCACTCTCCCCATTCCCCTACCTCAACGTCACTATTCCTCCACTTTTTCACTTCGTCATGTTCCCACCCCCCTTTCACTGCCCCTATTTTCCACCTCCCTGACCGATTCTTCTTCTTCTCAATAGTACTCTCAATACTTCTCAGTTCTCTCTACTATTCATTGTTGACCTTTATTTAATTATTTTATTTTTTTTATATTGCTCATTCAGATCATCCGAGACTTGAGACTACAAAGTGACAATTAGAGACTCAGACTGTTAATTAGAGAGAAAGAGAGTGACGCAGGAGGGAATATAAAAGATTGTAATGGAAAAGGAAGGATCGAGTCAAAGTAAAAGAAAGCCTGAGTGATAGATTGTTCAGGAACAAACAGAGAGAGATATGAGCAAGGAGAAAGCAAGTGAAAGAGAGGAAGAATATCGCCAAGAACAGACTTTCTGAGAGTGAGGGCACTCAGAACAGGAAAAGACAACTCAAGCTTGTCAAGACACTGCATAAGGCTTGTCACTCCTACCACTTGTTTGACCATTTTTATACATTTTCTGACTCGTTTCTTGTTCAATTTGCACATAATTGACATATTTTTGCCAACTATATTGCATTGCAAAGTCATTAAAATTGTATTTATGTTCATAATTATAAAAATGTAATATGTGATTATATTTTTTCTATTTTCACTGTGAACAAGATAAAATTTAATTAAAATATATCTTTTATGAAATAGAAATTATATTTCACAATTAAAAATTGCATAATTCATTTCGAATGTAAGCCTCGTTATCACAATAAATGCTACATTATGCATAAAAACAGATCTATTATTCTGATGCTTCTGATCATTGGTGGAGTCGAAATTAACCCAGGACCTATTGATAAGCAAAATGAAATGGAGTACACCAATGCAAATGATGGCAATAAAAAAGTATATGATAAAATTGCTGAAAAAGCTAGAAAAGCTGAATATTATAGAAAAAATAAAGATAAAATAAAACAAAGAGTTCAGAATTATAAAAAAAAACTCAAGGCGGTAAATAATGATACTTATAAAAAAAAGCAAAAAGAGTCAAATAAAAAATATTTCAATAAAAATAGAGAAAAAATGCATGCGAAAATGGCCCAATATTATAAAAAAAATAGAGAAAAAATTTGTGCAAAAGCATATTATAGCAAATATAAAAATAAACATAGAAAAACAGCATCTAAATTTACTTGCAAATTCGAAATGTCAAGCAAAGATGCTAATTTTCATCGACACATTCTGATTAGAAATATGAGACAAATTAAAAAACGACGAAGATGTTATAATGAATTAATGCAAAAAATAATTATAATGCGGAAAATGATTATGTCATACAAAAATATTGTCAAAGAGAATATAACAGACCTACAGGAACGCAGATTGGCTAATAAAAGTGCATTCAGCACTGTCAACAAGAAATATATTGAAGGAGTTGGCATGAGAAACTTCATGATCAACCAATTGAAGAAGTACTTCAGATGCATCCACTCTTATGTAGAAAAAGCCAACAATGACGGTCTGCAGACTTATTGGGGCAATAATTTGTTCCACTGCTTCACCAATGAGCACTTTCTTTGCGATAAAAGCAAATATGAATATGTGCCATTGGCTCAGTTGTCAAGACACAATTTTAAATTTATGCATTGCCAAGAATGTGATTGCAGTGAATTAAACACATTTGAAGTCCCCATAAATGAAAACAATGAAAATCAAATTAATAACAGTGACTACAGAATATCAATGACTCGTCTGTGTAGAATCGAAGATGGCTGTCCAGACTCAGCTCAGAAATTGGAATATGCTAAAAGATTGCATAACAATTTGTCTGATTTGAGTCCGAATTTGACAATTGCTCAAATGAGGAAGAAATTGGATAGTTTCCAAAGTTGCAAAGGTATGCATTCTGATAGAATTTATTGATGTGGCCAAAGTGATTGCACGGACAAGCTGGCCCTGCTGAAACTCTTGTCACCACACTCGCAACACCTGAGAACAGTGATCAGAAAAGTATATCGATTATTGTCGATTGGAACATGGCTTAACAAATATGACATCGCAATACTTGAAGGTGACTGGTCATTATATACTGAGTTAATTTACCAGGTTAGCAGAGATGCTACTATTTCTGACCTTTACAATGAATCCTTTTCAAATGAAAATGAATTTCACACTGAGGTTTATGTAACAACAAAATATGCCAATTTGTTTAAAAAATTTCAAAAGGCAATTTATGATTTTAAAATAAATCATTGTGACATTTGCAAAATGCGCAAAAAAGATTCAGAATTGCATGAATGGGACAACTGGGATAAAATAAAATCTCAAACAATACTTAACATTATTAAAGCAAATTACACATTACCATGTATTGTATGCAAAAAATGTCAATCGGATATGATAACATACAAAAAAGTACCAAATTTGGCATCGATTAATGGTCTTCAAGTTGATCACATCCCACCTGAAATCTCCATTTTGAATATGTATGAAAGTCTTCTTATTCAAAGAGCCAAATGCTTTATGAATATAATTAAATTGGTGCCATACAAGTTTAAAGGACTGCAAAGCCAGTTGATCCCAGCTATCAGAGGAATAGCTAGTCATTTGCCAATGCCAATGGAAACAACTATCAACCATGCTATGAATACATTGCCAAACAATGATCATAAATTACTTGAAATTATAGTTGATACATTGCCAAACAAAAAAAATATTATTTGGCGCTCATTGGTTAATATGGATAAAGTTCTCAAAGCTTTGGATTGGTTGAAAAACAACAATATCTTGTACAATGACATTAAAATTGATCGAAATGCCAACTTGGATGAAATTGTCACATGCACTGGGCGAAATGATAGTCTGAAAATGGATCATTTTCTGACTCAGACTGGGGCTCAGATTTCATATGAGCATCACACGCTCATTGAAATGCAACCAATGTTGCCACCTGAAAAGGATTTGACGATTTTCAGGCAAAAAAGAGTTGAAGGAGTATTACTAACTGACAATGACCCATTATTGGAATTGTTTTGTTTTCCTGATTTGTTCACAAGAGGTAGATTTGGAATGTTTTCAAATGAACGTCCATATGGCAAAGTAAAACCATACATGTACATCAGAAATCGATTGAACCATTGTGATCCTAGATTCAGAAGAAATATTCAATATTTGATGTTTTCTGCCGATAAAGCTGATAAACGAGCCATTGATGCTGGTATTTATGCTATAATGAAAACAGCAAAAATGCCAAAAATAACAGTTGCTGAACTGAAAAAAAGATTGACAAATAATGATAAGCAACTGGAAGGCAATTTGTCGATGATGATGGCAAATATGCGAGGATCTAAGGAATTTTGGGCTCGAAAATACACGGATTTGCAAGCTTTTGATGAGTGTTATGGAGTACCCACTTTCTTTTTGACACTGTCTTGCAATGAATATATCCTCAAATATTTGCACGAATTTCTTGAAAAGTTGAATAATACAACTAAAAAATTTGGACAAATAAATAATGATGATATTGTGGCAGTCAGTGAACATTTTTATCATAGATTCACATCATTTTTGAAGATTGTCATACTTGACAAAAACGGCCCTCTGACTGAAGTTGCCCATTATTTTTGGTGATTAGAGTATCAAAACAGAGGCACTCCTCATGTACACATGAAAGTGTACTGCAAAGATGCTCCTATTTTTGATGAGACTGACAAAGATTCACACAAAATAGTCCAAACTTTCATTGAATCTATTATTACTTGTCAACTTCCCAACCATTTTAAATCACCTAAATTAGCCTATTTGGTGAATAAAGTGCAAAGACACACTTGTGGTGGATCATGTTACCGTAAAAAATTTGTCAGAAATAAATTTTACACAATTTGTCGCTATGGATTTCCTAAATCTGCTGGAAATTTCAAATTTAACACAATTGAAGAAAGTGTTAGGTCACATAAATGTGGCAAAAAAATTAAAAAATTGTATAATTTGAATAGAAGCTCACAAGAGCAGTACATTAATGCTTACAACCCAGCTATTTTGATGATGTGGGAGTCTAATATTGACTTGCAGTACATTTCTGACAATTCAATGATTCTGAACCATTACATCACCAGCTATCAGACTAAATATGAAACATCTGAGACTGAAGGTGTGTGGTCATTGGACCAATCAAAATCATTTTATGGTAAATGCAAAAGCGCTGGTCTTTATACATTGTCCAAAAGAGATTCAGGAGCTTATGAAGTTGCTGATAAGCTGTTGGGACATCACTTGTTTGGAGCTTCTGCAACTGTAATGTGGGTCGGTGCTGATATACCTGAATATAGAACCCGCAGATTTTTGCCACAAGAAGAATTGGATCAAATGCAGCCTGATTCTACAGATTTGTATTATGGCAATATGGTTGAAACATGGTACCCGAATAGACCTGATTCTATGGAAAATAAAAGTTTGTACTATGTTGCGAGAAACTATGAAAGAACAATGAATGCTTCCACAAATGATGATGAGAAAGTTTCATTGAAGCTGCGAAATAATCATGGCTTTTTAAAAAAAGTGAAAGAAAAAGCTATAAAGACGCCAAATGTGAGATTGACTTCTGAAACAAAAGAACGATATTATCACAATTTGTTGATGCTGTTCAAACCTTGGCGCCAAGAAGAAATTGATTTACTTGATGGCTGTAAATCATATGAGCAATCATTTTATCAAAATGCTCCATATTTGTCTGAAATGACAAATTATGAAAGTATTAAGAAAAAAATTAAAGATGCTATTGAAATAAGCAAAAAAATAGAGCAAAAATCTAAAAATTATGCAAATGAAAATAACGCTGATGATGATCAAATTGATTGCGATCCTAATATGGCTAAAGAGGCAGATAAAAATGAAGCTGATTTAAATATGCCTCAAATCAGACATGTCACTGAAGCTCAAGTTTTAGAAAATGAGCAAAAATTGAATTTCATTCAAAAAGAAATTTATAATGAAATTATTTCCAAACTTGAGCAACAAAATCTTCATTGGAATGAGGAAAACCCTATTCACAGGTGCAATTGTGACGATTGTCCACAAATTCTCAAATTTATTAGTGGTTTTGGGGGTGTGGGCAAATCTTTTCTGATCAATGCACTGGCAGATAAAATTACTCTCACATATCCTGCCATCAATGGACCCAGTGTAGTTATTTGTGCTCCTACTGGTGTCAGTGCTTACATTTTGAAAGGATCTACATGCCATAGAGTCTTTCAACTAAATGTGCAGCATGGTTCTACACCTAAATATGAACCATTATCAAAGGATAAAATAAAAAGTTTGAGAACCATGCTTGGATATGTGAGATTATTCATTATTGATGAAATAAGCATGGTTAGTCACTTGCAATTAGCATTTATTCACCAACGTTTGCAAGATGTTTTTGGTGATATTAGGAAACAAGTGTATCCATTTGCAAACATGTCAATTGTTGCATTTGGTGATTTATTCCAGCTTCCACCTGTTAATGAAAAACCTGTATTTTCCAAAATATCTATTCAAGATGCTAGAAAATCAAATTTGGGAATTGCTGGTATAAATTTGTGGTCATATTTCGATTATGATGAATTGACCATAAATATGCGACAAAAAGATGACAATGAAAACTTTGTTAATATTCTTAACAGAATTAGACTTGGGTCACCAACTGATCAGGATATTGAGATATTGAAAAGGCATCGAATCAATCCTAAACAAAAAGCAAATATTGATCAAGTTACTGATCTTTTGCAAAATTTGCAAAAGAAAATGCATATTATTTGCATTGTACCCACAAATGAATCTGCTGAGGAAGTGAATTATAAAATGTTGAAAAAAAATAATATTCATATCATTGAAATTTCAGCAACTGATTCCAACTTAAGACAAAAAACCGTAACAAAAAAAAAATCAAAACAGACACCAAAAACTTCTAAACTTAAAAAGATTTCTGACACAGCTGGACTTGAAACTGTGCTTAAAATTGGAATTGGTGCTAGATGCATGTTGCGTCGGAATATTGATATCGAAAAAGGACTTTGCAATGGTACAATGGGTACAGTCACTGAAATACAAATGAAAGATGGCAAAGTTGTTGCTGTGACTGTAAAATTTGATCATATGGATCATGCAGTCAATGTTGAATTTGTGCAAGCTGACTATGAACTTTCTCGTGGCCTCTTTGTGACTAGATCTCAAATACCTTTGTCACTCAGCTATGCTTTAACTGTCCACAAAACCCAAGGTATTTCAGTCGATGGTATCATTGTTGACTTGGGATCTGATGTCTTTTCAGATGGAATGGCCTATGTAGCTTTGTCACGTGCTAGAAAGCTGTGCAATGTCTATTTGATCGACCTTGACCCTCATAAATTGACCATGTGTAACAAAAGTGCATGGACTGAATATAATAGATTGAGGGCCAAAAGAGACAGGGTTGATTTGCCACCGCTTCCTCCTTGTTCTGTTAAGCCTCAAAGTTTGTCATTGTACAAACAGACTTATAAACGAAAAAAAAACAATCGTTATAGATCATGATTTGAAGCAAAAACATAATAGTCCAAATAGAAAATGGCTGAAAATAGACAATTCAATTTCTCAAAATAATTTGGACCTCAAATTGATCAATGAAAGAAATGCTTGTTTTGCTAACAGTATTGTTCAGACAATTTACCACCTTCCTTTGTTGTCTAACATCATTAAAAGCATTCCAAACATTGATTTGCCAATTCAGCAATTAAAAAGATTGCTTGTCCCTGGCACTCACAGTGTTGCTGATCTTAGAGAATCAATCGGAGGCGTTTTTAATAGTGGCCAACAAGAATGTGCTATTGCATTTTGGGAATCTTTGATAAACAAGTGCCCTGACAGTGCCAAACAATTATTCACTTTTGAAGAAAGTAAAGTGATGAAATGTCTTAGAATACACAAACAAAACTGCCAAAGACTACAAGATAGTGAATGTAATTGCACCTTTAAAGTTGGCTGTGGGTTCCAAACCTTGCAGATTGCTGGAATACCACAGAGATTAGTTATTCAACTTCATCCTACTGATGGTCGACAGCAATTTAAAAGTTCGCTCAAAACTGATGCTTCAGTGCTCAAACATTGTATCAAATGTCAGCAAAATACTGAGCACTTGGAAAATGTCACTAGAACGTTTCCTACTGCAATGAAATATTTGTGTGTTCAAATAAATAGATTTATGTTTGAAAATTATAATCCTCGGCGAATTAATGCTGAAATTATGAATTTCAGTACAAAAAAACAAAATATTTTTGGAACAAATTTCAAAGTAAAAACAGCTATTCTGCACACTTTGAATAGAGTCGATTTTGGGCATTATACTTGCATTGTTAGAAATAATAATAAGTGGAATATTGTCAGTGACACTAACTTTTCTAGTAATGTCAATTTTCCTTCCAAAATGTCCAATATTGTTGGCATTTTTTTTGAAAAAATATAAAGGAAGCAAACATTTGATAAAAACAAGGTCATACATTCAATAGAAATAAATAGTGGTGGTTTTCGCTTTTAAAATTCAACCATCACCTAGGCATGGCATGGGGCTGTAACTGTAACTCTGCAGGCGAACAATAGCACTGTTATGAATCATAACTAAACTGGAGACAAGATTTCTGCTTCAAGAGATAAATGTACTATAAAATTTTAACAGGAAAATTATTTTACTGAAAACTATTGATCAATATTACACTCTAAAAAGGAAGATACTAGAGTTAAAAAAACAACAATTTTATTTACACTCAAGCAATTCAAAATTTATCTCAAAACTGACTCTTCAATTCGCAAATATTGTCAACAAAATACTGAGCATTTTGAAAAAGCCACTAGAATGTTTTATACTGCAATGGAATATGTGTGTGTTCAAACAAATAGATTTTTATTTTAAAATTACGATCCTCAATGAATTAATTCCGAAATTATATATTTCAATAAATTTTTTTTGCAGAAATTTCATTGTAAAACCAGATATTCTTCACTTTTATGAAAGCCGATTTGGGCATTTTACTTGCATTATTTAGAATAATAACAAGTGAAATATTATCAGTGACACCAATATTTCATATAATTTTAATTTTCATTCCAAAATGTCGTCCATCAATATTGGCATTTCTTTGGAAAAATATAAAAGAAACAAATAATTGAGAAAAATCAGACCATATATCCAATCGAAATAGCAAAAACTTGAGTGCTAACCTCCCAATCAGCGTGGTATGGGGCTATAACTGTATCCCTGCAGGCGAACGATAGCACTTTTATGAATCACTTAAATTCAGAATTTTAAAAAAATTTCTGTAAATTTTTTTTATGTAATACTTTTCCTGTGATCATTAGCATGTTCTATTAATTAATAAATATAATTCTATTATTTTTATTGTTGCTTATGTTGTCGATGAATAGAATTTTAAAAAGTTAGGTATTTTCTTGAAAAAGGATTTCGGCCTCAACAGAAAGATGTTCAACAAAATGTTTAACCATAAAATTTACCAAAAACTATTAATATTAAACTATAAAAAGAAAGATACTAGAATTTAAGCAAAAAATATTTTATTTCAACTCAATCAGATGTGCCTTATGCACTAATAAAAATGCAATTGGCATTTTGTTGAACTTTTTAAGATTTTAAATATTTATAAATTTTCTCATTATAAAAAACGATTATTATATTGATTATAATTTTTTGACAGAAGAAATAAAATGAATTGCATAAAAAACATTAGAAGACAAATTTTTAAATCATAAGAAAAATCTAAAGTCACTAAATTATCAATAAAGTTTGTCATAATAATACATTTATTAGATTAATTTTAATTTGGAAAGATAGAAGTACAGTTAAAACATCCAGAATCAGCGAATTCATTACATTTTATCATAATAAAAACGATTGTTTTATTTCAATGCTATTGATAAGAAAACATTTGTTTTACTTGATTAAAATTAATTAAACATAGATTATATCTGTAGTATATAAATATTTTTTTTATAATGAAACAATTTATTAATTTTTGCTGATTTACGATTTTTTCATTGCCGGTTTTTATTTTGCAAATTAAAAATAATCCAATAATCTTTTTTGATAATGAAAAAATGTGCTGACAATTAAGTGATTTTAAATATTTGAATATTTTTTTAAATGAACAATAAATTAAAATCAATTTACTAAATAATCATTTTTTTCAAGATTTATTTACACAATTTACTAATATTTATTGATATAATTAGATAATTTTGCATTGTTCTTCTAATGTTTTATATTCATTTTATTTCTTCTGTCAAAAAATTATAATCAATATAATAATCGTTTTTTATAATGAGAAAATTTATAAATATTTAAAATCTTAAAAAGTTCAACAAAATGCCAATTGCATTTTTATTAGTGCATAAGGCACATCTGATTGAGTTGAAATAAAATATTTTTTGCTTAAATTCTAGTATCTTTCTTTTTATAGTTTAATATTAATAGTTTTTGGTAAATTTTATGGTTAAACATTTTGTTGAACATCTTTCTGTTGAGGCCGAAATCCTTTTTCAAGAAAATATATATATATGTGTGTGTGTAGCTATATATAAATAATAAATTGTAATAATGATATATATATATATATATATATATGTGTGTATATAGCTATATATAAACTCTATAAACAGTTTGTTAGACTAATATGTGGGTCTATTATTTTGCGAAAAGAATGTATGCTTAACTCATGCATTTTCCTATATAGGAGGTTTTAACATTACAGTGGAATTAATGAAAATATAAAGTTAAAAATATTAAACATAAAATCATTTCGTGAATCGGTAATGAAACTTTTTTTCATATCGCAGAGGATTATCTATTAATGTATTTAAAAAAAAAATAAAATGTCATAATACAACGTTGAATTAAAGTGTGTGTACTGAAACTATATCTTAAACAGAGCCAATATATATATATATACTTCAAAGGATATATATAGGTATATATATATATATATATATATATATATATCTGTGTGTATGTGGGTGTGTATATATGTATGTGTGCGTGTGTGTGTGTGTGTGTGTGTGTGTGTGTGTGAAGAGACAGAGATGAATAGAGGAAAACAGAGAGAGATTCAGTGGGGAAAAGTATCGATTTTCTGTCATCAAATTTTTGCAATTATGTAATATTAAAATATTTTTCTATTGATGTCAGCTTTTCTCTTTTCGCTTGTTTGGTGAGATGAATTTTATAATGCCAATAAATTGCTTCAGAAATTCATTCTGTTTGAAGTTCTTGTATGTTAGTGATGATATATATATATATATATATATATATATATATATATATATATATATATATATATATATATATTAGAGGGGCGTAAAAGTAATTCCGTTTTTACATTCAGTTTCAAAAGATCTTAACTAATTCCATGAAAAAATGTTTACCGAAATAGGAACCATTAGACTCGGCAAATTCTGACAACGAGCACAAGTTTATTAAAACAATTAGCATAGAAATCCTCAGTGCGTGAACCGATTAAATCATTGAAGTCTGATTCGGAATCATCTTTGTTTTTGAAATATTTTCACGCAGACAGTGGACGAGATGCTTGGAAAATCCTAATCGGTGAGGGAGAGGTCAGTTGAATATGGCGGATAAGGCAGAGTCTCATAGCCCGATTTGTTATTTGAGCAATATATGCGCTCATACGTTAGCGCTTCTGGTACATTTCGTCAAATTTCGGCAGTACTTCTCCTCAGTAATTGTTTCGTGCAGATTCAAGAAGCTGTGATGGACGACACATGACACAGACCAGAAAACACTCACTGCGATATTTTGGCAAGGGTTGCGGAGCTTCTCCAGCATTAGATCATTGTACCGAATGTCCGCGGTTATCGTACAGGATTCACTTATCATAACACACCACAATCCGCTCGCAGAAGGAGTGTAGAAGACACTTCAAAACGACGGTGTTTTTAGTTATCGTTCACTCGTATGGCACCCATTTTTCAATATTTTTTACTTCCTTAGATGCTTTAAAATGCGAAGGAAACTTGCGTGTTTGATCTCGAGTTTATACCAACTTTTCGTGTTGTTTTGCGAGGATTGGTTTCAATATAGGCTTTCAAATATACGTAATATACCAGCCTTTGAGACTCTCATTGCGGACTTCCTGAACAACGGTTATGCCATACGATCAGTTGCTTCTCCTGGGCAAAAGGCAGCATTGATATCAGGAGCTCTCCTTGCAGGCTTTCGGCTAAGATTTTGCAGGAAAAGTAAATCTTGCTGATTGTAATTTTGCCCATCATGTCGAAAAGACTGCAAAAATAAATGAATTTAAAACGGTAAACACTTACATGATTACAGAAGGCGGAAACATCGATTCAATGTGATATATAAAATGTATATATATATATATAAATATATATATATATATATATATATATATATATATAATATAACAATGGATAAACACAGAAATAATATATAAAGGTAACGTATATGAAACACTATTATTTTTGCATACGGGTTAATAGATGGGGCCTATATAATAATGATTAGTTAAACTCGTAAGTAAATTATCTCAAGGGCAAGCACAAACGAGTATCTCACATTATATTCAATTATATATTATTATCTTTCTAGTTTAATAGTAACAAGCATAGCTACTCGGCAGAACCGTATAAAACAATGAGAAATATAAAGTTGATTTTGAAAATACTGTTTTTTCAAAGGATAGTGTAATTTGTGGTGTCCATAAATCATTTGTATATTGACGGTAAGACAATGCTACTTACCCTAAAAGGGTATTACGCATAATATGTATAAATCAAGAAGCGTAGAATATCTACAGCACATAAATAGAATAATTTTGCTTCCCGTAGGACGTGTAATGTATAATAGACATATCCAATGATTTAACCTACGATCAAAAGACTAATGTAAATACATATATGCGACTCTTTAATGTACCCGTGGCAGGTATTGTAAAACATATAAACACTTACATCTCTTCCCACATACGTTACCATCATTTAAAGAAAAATGTAGTCATTTTTTTAAGATAGACAAATTCTCGAGTCAAATAATTATTTCGGAACATTCGATATTCAGATTTTTGTTATTAAATTGTGAGAGATATGTACAGCGTAATAAAATAAATGTCTTCCTTTTGATGAAGCTATATGGTTTTCTAAAATATAACCTTAGCTTTTCAAGAATGTCGGTAATATACATACACACACACACACATATATATCTTTTTAAATTATATAAATAAATATATATTATATAAATAAATATAAGGTCTAAATTTATAATTGCATAAAAAATGCATATATATGTTTATATATATATATATGTATATATATATGTGTGTATATATATATATAAATATAAATATATATATATATATACATATATATATATGTGTATATATATATATATATATATATATATATATATATATATATATATATATATATATATATATATGGACACACTTTTCTATATCTCTCTATATATAGGTCCTGGATATATCGGATGGTGAGATCCCAGCTTCCGGGTTTGGGGGAATGTGGAACAACCTTTAACTGCCATTGCTGACAGGTCAACTCTAACCCGGAATGGTATTACCTGTTAGAGTCCAACTATGCGATAAATAGCAACCGACTCGCAAAAAACAAATATATTCTATTTTCTTCAAAATCCACAGATTCGGAATTAAATAACCTGGAAAGGTTTGATATGCCGTAAAACACAAACAACCAATCAACTATATATAGAGGGAGAAAGATAGATAGAGTTGTTTATATATATATATATATATATATATATATATATTTATATATATATATATATATATATATATATATATATATGTATGTATGTATATATGTTTATAAATACATAAATACATATACATACATACACACACACACACATATATATATATATATGTATAGTGGTAAAAAACAGAAAAAACATATATGTATATATGTGTATATATATACATAAATATATATACATACACACACACACACGCATATATATATATATATATATATATATATATATATATATATATATATATGTGTGTGTGTGTGTGTGTGCGTGTGGCGATATAAAACAGAAGAACACGCGTTTTGTGTTTATCAAATTTTCGTCTTTATTTTCAGTATTTCTCTTGATGAAATTCACACACAACATTGATGAACACACACATCGGTTTGTTTCTTTTCATTTCACTATTTTCTCGGGAGACTTTTCCATTGTTATCAATATATATATATATATATATATATGTATATATATATATATATATATATATATTGATACATGTAAGGATATTGCCAACATGATTTTATTTCAACATTGATTATTCGTAAGCATTAAGCACTAGTATACGTAGGTTAAATGGAGTTATGATTGTTTGGTTATTAATGTATTTGTAATATAAAAAGAAACGTATATATATATATATATATATATATATATATATATATATATATATATGCATAATATAAATATATCTATATATATATATATATATATATATATATTACTATACATCTCTCACTCTGTCTGTCTGTCTGTCTTTATATATATACATATATATATATATATATATATATATATATGTATATATAAATTACCTTGCTCCAATTGGCGATTGCCATTGTTGATTGCGAAAGAAAGAAATACTAATTTATGTTGTCTAAATATTACATATAATACAATTATAAATATATGTACATATATATATGTATGTATATATATATATGTATATGTGCATATATATATATATATATATATATATATATATATATATATATATATATATATATATGCACAATTATTGGTTGCTTACAGGGATAAATGCGTAAGCATAAAACACTAGTGCACGTAGATCTATATCATTAAATATTTTCGTATTATATATATATGTATATGTATTCACACACACATAGAGACATACACACATATATCTATACATATATTTATATATATATATATATATATATATATATATATATATATATATATATATAGATAGATAGATAGATATAGATATATAGATATATTTCTATGGATATATTATCTACTCGATCAACGTGTTTAACATTTAGAATGCGACATATTAGCACTTAAGATTGATTGATCAGTTTACTTTTTTTTAATGTTATCAATACATGATCAACTTTCTTGTCTTTTGGGGTGTGACAAATAAGAAATGGGCATTACCTGGTTTCCGTAGGTTATTATTTGAACGTGTGAAATAAAAATTCTGTGTTTCTGTGCCGTACTTCATAAAAATTTGTAATGGAATTTATATCATATGGGAGATAGCTTTTGGTGTTTTGAACCACGCTATAAAATAAGCTTGTTTTGTGTTTTACTAAGACCAAAGTGTGGTATCTTTCTTAGAATTCAAGTAACATGATACCGGCCCTACTTACAATGACTGTTGGCAATTGCTGCCATGAGAATATATCGGATTCACATAACATTTTTACTTATACTACACAAAAAAATTGAGATAGTACTTTGGAGAATTTCCTCGTTGCAATAACACTTACTATTACTCAAATGGGTTTTCGGGATCTTATAAGTAAATACGAATCATGCTCCGTTGCGATTTTTATGTTTTTTTTTCGTTGTGTCTTTTGTTAAAGAAAAGATAATACTTAGTAGTAATCTATTTGGATATTTGGTCTACTCGTTAAGATCACAGTGTATTTTCTGTTCTCATTATTCTTAATATCTCATCCTCCTTCCTGAACAGAGGAGTGGTTGCATGACGCCATAAATATTTTTAGAGATATTTTGATGTATTGAAATTTGGCCCGAGGTAATATTGTAGGGGCCATTTTTTAGTTGAAAATGTGTATTTTATTCGTTTGTATAACGTAGTGTCATTCAGTATAATCGTGTAAAATAATACACCATTAAAACGGTGACGTAATATGCGTAATTACGTGTTTTTTTAAAATCTAAGTGTAATACATTACATTCTTACAGATTTACGTAATAAATAAATCGGAATCAATGAAAAAGGTTCACTCCTACTTGCAAAAAAACTGGTCAGTTTACCTACACGGTTAAATGTTTGCACCTAATCTTTACATATTCTTTCATCCTGAGTTTGCTTTTTATCACGATTTTGCGGCTGTCAAACATATGCGCAGACATTCAAGCACATAAAAAAAAAACACCCAGCCAACGTTTAGTTTACCTAATAGACTAAGAAAGCTAACTGCCGTAGCGCAGAACTGTTTAAAACAATGAGAAAAACAAAGTCGATTTGTAACATTCATGTTATTCTTATGATAGAACAGTTTTCATATATCTGTATCATTTGCTATTTCGAGCAAAAAAAAAGTTACGCAAATTAGGACTGCTATTATACAACATATGAATGAAACAATTTACCTTGTCTAGGACATGTAATTTACAGTACGTATATGAAAATATCGTTTCTAGGACAGGTTATGCACAAAACTCATTTAAAATAATTTTACCTATCCTCGAACGGGTAATGTAAATACACATCTGAGACAGTTTAAAATGCATTCGACATGTATTATACAATGGTTGCGACTATTTTATGTGGTTATTAAAAGTGTTTAGTAGACATGCAATCATACACACCCACAGAAAACGTTATTGTATATAATAATAAATATGTAGCTTTGCTATTAATATATATATATATATATATATATATATATACATATATATATATATATATATATATATTAATGCTATGTTATTAATGCACCTGCAATGATAACCACGCATATAGAATAAGAACGGAAGTGTAAAAGTACAGACTCGACAACTTTCATATATAGGTATACACAAACATCGAAAATATCTGTCCAAATGGATTGTAATTACTGTGTCGTTTTATCTAATCTTAGGAGGCATAGATAACTATTCTCTCTCTCTCTCTCTCTCTCTCTCTCTCTCTCTCTCTCTCTCTCTGTGTATCTCCCTCTCTCGCTCACTCTTGCTTTCTGTCTGTCTGTCTGTCTCATCTCTCTTTCACCCCCTCTCTCTCTCTCTCTCTCACACTATATATATATATATATATATATATACATATATATATATATATATTTATATATATACAGAAAAATACTTATTCCGAGGTATTCTAAATAAAAATTATTTATCTGTGTTGATATATGCCGCCCATGCTCATTTTTTTCAATCATTGGCTATCCGGGACTTGTTTTTAATATACAAACTTATGAATACATAGAGATTTTGAATTTTAACATATAACGATGATGAGGATGAAAGGGAAGATATATTTATACAGTTCTGGGATACTTGGCACTTCATATATATATATATATATATATATATATATATATATATATATATATATATATATATATATATATATAAATATATATATATATATATATATATATTTATATATATATATATATATATATAGTGACTTGAGATGTATATTAGCACAGAGGAAAGAAGATACATAATCATTCCAAGATGTTTAACACATTACCTTTTGAGTGTTGAAAGATGACAACCGTTACTCAAACACAATGATGATTATTTATTCATTTGTCCGGTCGAATGCTGATGACGTCAGGAATTCAAATGTGGGATCTACATAGTTAACTCTTCTTCCTTTGGCTTCCAAAGGCCTGACTCCAACACACCCCAAATCAACTCTCGCGACTCTACTCTTCTGCAGACTAACTCACGTTCCAATATTGAGACTCCCCCTTTCGTCTATGACGTCAGAAGTGGGTTTCCCAAACTTCACCAATTCACGTTGCTATGCATGTTTTTCCAAATACAGATTTTACAACAAAAGATGGTCAACATATAATTCTAACCTATTTTTCAATATATATATATATATATATATATATATATATATATATATATATTAATTTGTGTTGTTCATTCTTTAGCTGACATTTTTTATATTCAGTTTTCTAAAGGAATGAACACTCAATTCTGTTTACGATATAAAAAAGATCTAAATATTCTAATACCATTTAACAATAGACTCAATTCTAACATTCCAATTCTTAAACTTGCTTACAAGCTTCGAGTCTCGGCCAATCCTAATCTCATTTTCACCTATGGTATACTATTCTTATTTACATGGAAAGGGGGCATCATTTCCTTGTAACAATATGTGTGACTTGAAACTGTTTTTTTAACAAACACAATTGGCATACTATTTGTTCACAAAAGTTTGCTGATACTTCAATAAAAATGTACTCAATTTTGTAAAATAATCTGATTATTTTTCAAGTCTACTTGGCAAAAACCACATAATTTAATATGAGATAACAATCCATACACCCCTTCAAAAGTTTAAAAAAAATATACACAGATTATTTGCAATCTAGATGTGTACTTCAACTCTCCCTACCTGCCTCAAGTAAATACCTTTTATTAAATCTGAGAGAAATCTATGTACAATTAAATGGCAATTACGTGACTAAATGATAACACCGTGGTGACATAAAATCCAATACGAGAAATAGTAAATGAGTTTCAGGAAATAAGAATGAGAAAATATATTGAAATAATGTCAATAAACTATATGTATTTACAGTGTTCTATTCTTTTACATATAATTTCTTTCTAGACATCATTAAGTTATGCGTATGGTTTGACAGATTGTATAGTCGGGTAACATATTTTAACCTACCTTATCGCCTACTTGCGCGTGGCAGATAAAAATATACATGCCAAGGAGTCGTATGAAGAAATACCGATTATATCAGAAATGTTCCTCGTTTTTGGAAGTTGGGCATTTATATTATTATTATTATTATTATTATTATTATTATTATTATTATTATTATTATTATTATTATTATTTTTATTTTTATTATTGTTGTTGTTGTTGTTGTTGTTGTTGCTGTTGTTGTCTCACACGGACATTTCACACAGATCTTCAGAAATCCTCCCCTGAAAACAGCCTGTGGTTTTCCATGAAAGATGAGTGAAAACATGTCTCCCCAGGTTTCTAGTAGTCTTCTCCTCTTTCAATACATTTCGATAATATTAGCATATAAATTTGTATCATGTTAACACATGCATATCATTAATTTCTCTTTGGCAGCATCTAATTGTCTTTAGTGGGAATTGAGTGGCACTAAGCCTCCCCAAGGTCCCAGTTCTCTTTGCACTTATTTGGCTGAGATCCGGTCAGTTCATTCGTCTTTCCCTCCTCCTCGACTATTTGGTTATTTGGTCTCGTTATTTTTTGGCGGGTGGATGTGATGTGGCAATGGGATTAGGGTTGGGTTAGACAACCTATAGATAGTGGTGTCAGTGTTTCTGTCCCATGCAGTGTTTCATGTTTTGCATTTGCAACATTTGGCATGCACTTGTTGCTCCTGTCTATTAGTTTCAATATTCAATGCGTTTTCTTAATATTTCAACTGTTTTCATGATAGTTGTTCGTTGTGTTTTTCCAGTCATTACTTTGATTCCAATTTCTCCCATTCTCATTTAAAAGTTGTTTGGTATTGTTCCTAGTGCTCCTACTATTAAAGGTAATACTTTGATTTCCTTCGTCGTTTCTATCCCTTTCAGCTCTCTGGTTAGCTCTGTGCATTTGCTCGGTTTCTCCTTTTCTTTGATATGCAACCTGTGGTCAGCTGGAACAGCAAAGTCTACGATTTTACATATTTTTCTTGCTTGTTAATCATTATGCCATCCGGTCTTCTTGCTTGGATAGGTTTATCAGTTTGTATGTCCATGTCCAATATGACTTTGTGATTCTCATGTTCAAGTATTGTTGCCGGCTTATGTTTGCACCACTTGTCTGCGCGTTCCACATGCAGTTGTTTGCATAATTCCCAGTGTACTACCCTTCCAACTTGGTCGTGTATGCTCTTGTATTCGTTTTGCCCAGTTTGCTGCATTCATTTATTATATCGTTTATTCTCTTGTTTCTTTATCCATGTATGCTGTTCCTCGAGTTTTGTCGATCTTTGCTTCGATGTGGTTGGTTTTCATCGAGCTGTATTATACTGCAGTAATTAGGAATTCACTTTCTTGACCTATGTGTTATTTACCCATCAATGACAGGTGTTTTCCTTATTTTCATATTTTGTCATCCGTATGAATTTTCCATGCAGTTGTGTCTCATCTTTTCTTTACTTGGCTTATCCTTTGTCTATCTGTTTACTGTTTTATTGATTTGTTTCCTTGTCCCTTGATGTTATGATTATTCTTTCAGTGTTTTGTATTACACGATAAGTGACCAATCGAATACAGATGGTTCTATGACAATATTTTATGAGATAAAAGTGTCTGCGTTATAATAAGATCTGCTCAGGGTTTTGTATTAATATTCGTCCTTATCGAAAAAAGCCGATCATTTTGGAAAACCATAAAACTAAAAATACAATTAAATATATATTTAAATTATATTGCACTTAAAGTTAAAATATATTCTAATGTTCTAAAAACTATACTTTTTAGAATATTCTCAACACTTTTATTACACTACATTAAGAATGAAATGCGTAGTATAAGCCCGCTGTTGTTAATTGTGGGGGATAACTGATGTGCTTATATATCGGTAATAACCAATAAACATAGTGAGATAAACCAGAGAATATCTTAGCAATTATTTGATTCCAAGTAATAGAATATTTGTTGAAATGCAGTTAAGTTAAAGGAAAATAAGATATTGAAGAGACGTACTTTAGATGATACTAAGAAATCAGTCATAAAGTGAATGTTTCCATATATACGTGATGGGTCAGAGAAACTTACTTATAGTGGTTTAATTGATGATTCAAAAAGGCATATTGCTCTGCCTCACCATGTGAGTATATATATATATATATATATATATACATATATGTATATATATATATATATGTATATATATATATATATATATATATATTAAATTGTAATTCAATGAATTTCAAAAAACTCTCATTTAATGAAATGAATTGGTTGAGTTTCATATCAAAGAATTTTTATTATTCTAAGCAAGACAAAGAATGTTTTAGAAAGTGTATCTCCTTAACCTATAGGGTTTCGATGTCTACCATCTCATCAGAGGAGTGAAAATATTAGCAACTAGTTATAAAGGTATGCACCCTAATTGCTAAAGTCAGTGAGACATGGAAAGTCAAAGTGAAAATAATACATTTATCAGAAGTCCTGTAGCAGGAGTATTTGTAGAAAAAGGATATGAATGTTTTTGTTGATCCAACTTGTTTGGTAAAATCCATATTATACGTTCTTTACATCCGTTTGGTACTAGTTTCCAAGTTATATCCTGGGTAATCCGCAAAGTTGTGTACATATCCGAATCGGGCAAGTGCTTTTTTAAATTTGTTTTGGGTCCAGCCGAAAATAATTTCAAAGTCTGGTGGAAGTATTTTCATTAGAAGCTTGTATTATATTTAGTGTGGCGAAGTGTTAGGGAGAGTAGGTAATGGTAAGTGGTAGGAGGTGGGGTGAGACATTTGTGCCTATTCATCCTAATATACACATGAACACACATATACAAACTCAACACTTACACACAATATACATATGTTATATATATACAGATACAACTTACACACATACATACATACACATATATATACACACATATACATATATACACACACTTAAACATACAGACATCTCTATAAAAATAAAAATAGATATCTCTTCAAGTAGAATCTAAGAATCATGAAGTTTAACCGGTCGCTTAATTGAGGTTAGGTCGTGTATAAGATATAGGGACTTGGTTCGGGGGGGGGGAGAAAGGAGGAGGAATAAGAATATGGATATAACAACAAAAACCAAAATAAACTAAAATAAAGAGATGGGCCAAATACGTAAATTGAATAAATCTGTTTTTTTTCAGAATTTTTCCTAGTTTAACCTCAAACCTCATTGTCAATTTAAATTGTATTTGTTCTGTCAACTCAAGTTATATGTACTGCCCATGAGGTGCTAATTATTATTAATTTTATACGTATCTATATTACCCTTAGAAAGAGGATTGACATAAAATTTAGAATATACTAATGTTTATTAGCTAATTGTGAAATTAATTCTAATATTATTGATGGAACGTGTTATCTTTATTTTATGGTCCCTAGAAACAGTTGAACTACGCTGACGAGAGGCAATGAAACACGCGTGTACGTAGATTACTGTTTTAAAAATAATAAATAAAAAAAGGTTATATACGTCCAAATTTAAAAGGGCGACTTTCTAAGTAAATAAAAAAATGAGCTCCGAGGCCGAGCCAATATTAACCGTACGTATCGCTTGAAAAAACGACAATAACAAAATCTAAATTTATAAGCGATAAAAATAAACAGAATAATAAATCTAGGGATTATGGCCTAACGGTTAAGGCACCGGACTATGGTAAACATGGTCTGAGGTTCGATCTCTAGAAACAGGTTAACTACGCTGACGAGAGGTAATGACCTTGAAACACGCGTGTACGTAGATTACTGTTTTAAAATTAATAAATAAATAAACATGTTATATACGTCCAAATTAAAAAGGGCGACTTTCTACGTAAATCAAAAATGAGCTCCAACGTGGAGCCAATATTAACCCTATGTATCGCTTGAAAAAACAACAATAACAAAATCTATACGTATATATATATATATATATATATAAATGTTATTGTTGTGTTTCAAGCGAGACATACGGTTAATAGTGGCTCCGCCTCGAAGCTCATATTTTTATTTACTTAGAAAGTCGCCCTTTTCAGTTGTTTGGGCGTATATAACATTTTTATTTATTTATTATTTTTAAAACAGTCATTTACGTACACGTGTGTTTCGAGGTCGTTACTTCTCGTCAGCGTTGTACAACTGTATGCAGGAATAGAACCTCAGACCATGTTTACCATATATATATATATATATATATATATATATATATATATATATATATATATATATATATATATATATATATGAGTAAACAGTTAATAAAATATGTTAAAAAGCACTTTGAAATGAGTGAAAAACATATTTAATCTGAAAAGGAAACACTAGATAAATGGAGAGTCCTTAATCCGCGGAGGTTCGAATAAATACCCTCCTTCTCATCAGAGGGTAGGAATTTGCAAAAGTCGGGATCGGATTTTGCATGCAGAAGTATTTGATGAAACAACAAATAAATCAAAGATCTTACTTGTAAACAAAATAAGTTAAGCAGAGGGAAAATGGTAAAGAAAAAGGCGATTACACATTAATGGACAGTCTGGTTGAAGATAGAAAATCCAGTGACGGTAACATCCAAATGTAAAACTTAAAGAAAGTTAAAAGAATTTCCATTTGTACAAGTAAAATCCAAGGAAATCCCGTAATTGGAATTTGGATTATTATGGACCATCTTCTTCCAATTACGGCATTTCCTTGGATTTTACTTGTACAAATGGACATTCTTTTAACTTTCTTGAAGTTTTACATTTGGACTTTACCGTCACTGGATTTTTTATCTTTTCTTTACCATATCCCCTCTGCTTAACTCAAATACTTCTGCATGCAAAATCCGATCCCAGATTTTGCTGATTCCAACCCTCTGATGAGAATGAGAGTATTTCTTTGAAACTCCGCGGATTAAGGGCTATCCATTTATCTAGTGTTCCTTTTTCAGATTAAATATGTTTTTAACTCATTTCAAAGTGTTTTTAACATATTTCATTAACTGTTTGCTCATATTATACGCTCTATTGCCTATTTTGTATTATCGAGCTTTTATATCTGGCTGAGATAATTTTATAAATATTAATTCTTTAATACTTATAATTTACTTTAATTTTACCATATTGGATCATTTTGGTAAATTCAATTGTAATTTTCAACGAAATTGAGCGAACTCAGTGTGACGGCCACCATCTGTAAAATTTCCAGGAATCAATTATTTATATATATATATATATATATATATATATATATATATATATATATATATATATATATATATATATATATATATATATATATATATATTATATTATATATATATATATGCATTTGTGTATATCTATTTATATATATGTATATATGTATGTAAGCATACATACATTTATACACTCATATATATATATATATAGATGTACATATATATATATATATATATATATATATATATATATATATATATATACCGCACATATATACACAGGTGCATATATATATATATATACATATATATTTACATATACACAAACAACCATTTATATACATTTATACATATAGATTCATTTATATATATATATATATATATATATACATATGTATGCATATATATTCCTATATAATATATTTATATATGAAAATTCATCTCTCTCTCTCTCTCTCTCTCTCTCTCTCTCTCTATATATATATATATATATATATATATATATATATATATATATATATATATATACACAAGAACCCAAGTGCCCACTGCTTTGGTAACTCGAGTCATTGAACCTGAAAAATATCCCTAAAACGTTGTTTAGTAAATTGCTATTTTTTTGCATTCCGTCGCATTGTCATACACCAAACAGTGATATAAATAAAACATCCGCTTTGTTATATCAGTCTCTTACTGGCCTGGGTTGGTTGCCTGTACGCTTAGATACACCGCCTCACACACGCACACGCAGACAGACAGACACTGGGAAAATTGGTAATAAGATTCGTATATATGTATACATATATATATATATATATATATATATATATATATATGTCTATTTATGTATATATTTACTTATGTATATCCATATATATATATATATATGTATATATATATGTGCGTGTATGTGTGTGTGTGTGAGTTCGTGTATGTTCACATAACTGGCCTTATCTATATCTCTTGCACTTATTGTTCGTAAATGACGCGCGATGGTCAAATTGACATATCAAGTGTATAAGAAGACACTTTCCAGGGGGCTTTTTGGAGAATGGAGAATAATCCGTAACGGTTTTACTGTATTTAGTAACGTCGACGAAATTATATTTAACAAAATACTTTCTTAGAAAAAAATTACGATATTGGAAGTATTACAACTTTCATAGAAATCTACCCGTTTCACAAAATACCGAATATTATTTGTTGATACTATCCCTATTTAGATCGGTGTCTCATAGTACACTATGAATGCAACATCATTCATGCTTAACCGGACCTGAGTTTAATGGCGATATGGATCAGTGTAATAGTTTTCATATATTACTGTTCAATAACAGTATTTGTAAACTGGGAAATACAGAATGAAAGATTTAGATAAAAGCATTTCTTCCGTTTTAAAAATTATAAAAGATTAAAAATATGTATTACAAATGGAATAAACTATAACCGAATGTAGTATTTACATATAACATTATGGCATACTTAGTAACTATCTAATTTTAGAAATGTTTAA
The DNA here is from genome assembly GCF_053919585.1 of Euprymna scolopes. Taxonomy (NCBI): domain Eukaryota; kingdom Metazoa; phylum Mollusca; class Cephalopoda; order Sepiida; family Sepiolidae; genus Euprymna; species Euprymna scolopes. The sequence continues at coordinate 136,320,626 of NC_136495.1, forward strand.
CTGTCTTATTCGACTTAGAAAACTGTCCCAAATATTGCACATTATATTTAATCGTTGACAGTTAAAAATTTCTGCATTAATGCGCGCTCTAGATAATGCGCAATATCTGAAAAAAGTGAAGCCATAAACTTGCGTGTGCAGCGTTGATTGAAATACTAAATATCAGCCAGCATTTGATCATCAGATCAACTTTTAACACGCCATTCAAAAGAATTGAACTCAGCAGCGTTGACATAAGCGTTGCTGACGCCTCAATCGAGCACGTCAATCATGGAAGAGAATATAATATTACGATGTACTTATGCGACTATTCACTTAGATAGAGCATGTCATGACAAGTCACTTATAACTTCAAGATCACACCACAGCAATGATCCAATATACGGGCGTTTTGATTCACATGGCTAGAAGTGGCATTTATAATTATAATAATTGTATAGCTCACGGGAGGTAGAGACGTTTCAATGTGACGTGCGAATAGTTAAATTTTGGAATATTCTCCAGAAGCTTACTTATCCTAATGTCAGCACTTGACCGGTATGGTAACAAATTTATCCGATTGTTAGTCTCGTAGTCGGTTACATTGAAAGTACGTTTATTCAGTCTGGTACATTGCCAGATAAGGGGATTTGAAAATTGACAGCGGCATATGAAGCGAATATACATGAAGATGGACTTATTTAATCAGTTAAGTGATTAAAATAGGTAATTACAGGGTGCCCCCCCCAAAAAAAATTAAAGCTAAATTGAGACCATATAGAACATCTGCTGTAGAACGGAGAAAAAAAAAGGCAAAATACCCTAGTGTTTTGATGTGATATTTTGAATATATTAAATAGTTATGACCAAAGTTTCATTTCATTCGAACAAAAAAAATTAAGAAATGTGGCCTAATAAGAGGTGGGTCCCCTTTTTTGTCGCCCTGTAATTGCTAGGTCGAATTATACCCTTATACGAGGATTATAATATTATATAAACCTGAAAAAATCGAAAATAACTATGAATTACTATTAGCTATAACTCATTTTTTTTGGTTTGTTCAAAGATTACTCATCGCAATTTTTGAATAATAATTATTATTGTATTCATTCAGGATTCTCTGTTTCCTTCATCCTACATTATTGAAAGATTAACGCTATTCATCCTTCAAAGGTCGCTGGTTACATACCATGTTATATATCTTTGCTACATGAGTAATTATTCTTAAAAGAACTACACGCATGTGAGGTGTTTTCCTTCCCGATTTCTTTACCTTTCTTTCATATCCTTTGCTTTTTACATACCAAGTTGTCTCTATTCTTTATTCTTATTTTTCTCTGAGCTACTTTTTTTCAAATGGCCTGTATCACATACCTAGATGAATTTATAAAATATGTACGAAATCTGCAAGATACTGTTTATTATAAGGAACCATTTGACCGAAAATCCATTTTAGGGTATCATAGAAAACTTGATAAATTAAAGATATGAGTGTGGAGGAATGGTAATTATGTCATATTTCTAAGATTAATTGTATAGATATCTATCCCATTTACAATATATAACTCTATGTTAAGGGTCACCATGCAAAATCTGATCTTAAGGTTTTGTCTGTTTGACCCGTCACCTTACTAAAGCACGAATTTAACATATTTTATTCTGTAAATATGTGTTTATACACAACTTTCTGTATTCGGTTATCGCGCATGAATAAAGTGATATCGTGGGTACATGATATATATTATTATACTAAAACTCTAGCAGGTTAAAGTTGTACAGTTTTTCATGACGCGAACTGAGCACCTGACTGTTCTGTAGTTTAAATCCTGTTGATTACAGTCACATTTCCAACTGGAAAATCAAGTACATAAGCTCTGCTATTTTTAAAATTGCATTGGTCGACAGAACATTTTTATCAAATAAAAATAAAACTACATATATATGAAGCAATATATATGGTTGGTGCAAAAGTAATGGCATTTATTATATATAGTTTACTTTGAAAATTACAATATTTTTAGACCAACTATATATATACAGGAATTTGGTTATCGACAGGCCCATTTTTTCTCTCCTCTTGATACAAAGAATATTTTACTAAACATTTGCAGGACTGTATTGTTAGCAAAACATATTTATACAGAGTGATCACCACTTATCAAGGCCCGGAAGCCACTCAGGGATAAGGGTTATTGCAAGTACATTACGTTTGTGTGGAGATTTGATGAAGTGTTTAATTAAGGGGGCGGTTCATTTGGAATTTGTTAACATTGGACTTGAAGGCATCCAAGTTGTAGTCCGCAGGGAAGCAGGCAGACGGAACAGAGTTCCACAGGCCTGCAGTTCTAAGAAAGAAGCTTTGTTCATGGAATCCGCGTTTTGATTTAGGCACAGATATAGAGTGGCGGAAATTTTTCACAGTGGATTCGGCTAGACGGGTGTTTTTCGTGAAAGATTGGCGAGAGGGGACCAGAGATTGGAGTTCAGACGAGCACTTGCAATGGAAATAACGATAAAACAAGGATAGGCTCGCAACGTCTCTTCTGTGGGAAAGAGGTTGCAGGGTAGAGAAAAGGGCATCCCCCACTAAGCCACGAAGTCTATTTTGTACTCTGTCAAGGCAGGATGGGCTGTTTTTAGCAGATCCTGCCCAGATATGGCAGCAGTATTCCATCATTAGTAGTGAGATATCTTCTGGAGCGGTAGAAGGATCCCACCATCTTTCCAGCGACCTTGGCAACAGACTTGATGTACGTGTTCCATTTCAGATCAGGAGTAAAGGTCAACCCCAGAAAGTTTTCAAAACACGGGGGCTCACCCAGATGAGAGCCATCTATCACAATTGATACCAGCTGCTTTACATCCGAACATTTATGTTGAAGACCTTAACAAAAGAAAGTGTATACACATATCTAAATAATACTTAAACAGTTTTCTATACTTTTGTGAGCTTTTAATAAATTGATAAGAGTTCCCAAAAGTATTACTTATGTACATATACGCTTCAGAATAGTTTACGCATATCTACACATATTAACATGTACATATAGAGAAAGTAGTAGTATGTGTACGTAATATCTAATTACTATGCAATATTTCCGCATTACTGAAGTGGTTTCTCGAATAACATTGTGATAATATGGTTTATGTATTTTGCATACCCGTTAGCAACATTGTAACTAATTGAAAGTTAATTATCTTTTTACATAAATATAAACTATATTTTTAAAGTAGAATATATTTACATATATATATATATATATATATATATATATATATATATATATATATATATATATATATATATATATATATATATATATATATATATATATATATATATATATATATACAGCCTTTGAGGTTTTAAAAAATATCACTCGACCGTCGGTCGAATTGGAGGGAAAATTTACTTACCCCAAAATATTTTTACTCGTCCGACTATATCTTTGTTTCAGTCAATAATAGTAAATAATTTTACAACAATTCAAGAAATTACCCTGTGTATAATCTAACAAGAAAATATTTGTTTAACTCTTGTGAATCAACTATTTTATTACTACAAACATTTCAGTACATATTAATCAAAACGTTAAAATACAACAACAGTTTCTTTATATATCATCATTCATATTATTGTTCCATAGAAATAAGAATCATTTCTTTGGATGCTGATACGTAGTATCAAATTGATAACTGAAATATAAATAATTCAAAACTATTTATGGTACCGTTAGAAACCGAATATATATAACTTTATACACAAAGAAAACATAATGTAAATTCACAGCCTTGAAATATATTTTAGAATGCAAAACAAATATTGGAGATTAATTTTTTAATTAAAACATTTTAATATAAATATCTAAATGACAAATATTCTAAAACACACAAGCATCCCAGCAGCTCAAAAGAATCAGAAATAGTTACTTACAATAATTACTTTAAAAAAACTCGAAGCGAGATCATAACAAAAATGGACATTTAGCATAATATAGCATTGAACATTTAAGCGAAATTAATATCGATTAACCTAGTATTGTTAATGTTATATGGATTAACCAACCTTTGTTACTGAAACAATACAGATGTTTTATCCATTAATTCTATGTTTTTATTTTTTACAACGCAAGTCGATATATTATATCATATATAATCAGCCGTCTTGATATTTCTTTGTGTTTTCATTTTTATAATTCATGTCCAGATTTGTTTATATGCTGATACATTTCTATCGTCCCTGGAATAAATAATGTTAGTTTACGAAGAAACAAAGCTGATACGAGATCTCCGTGGCCCGAAATCTTCAATATTAAAAAAAAACAAAAAAAAAAACATTTAGCTGACATGAACTAGATTTCTTAGAAAATCGGCATGGTTTAATATTGTTTAAAATTTAAACGGCCAATTTTTCTTTGTAACTTATAAAACAAAAAACTTTCATATAGAACAGAAAGCTATTTTGTTTCTATTAAAACAAAGAATTCACCCATGAACAATATTCTGAAATTTAGAACATTATTTTAAATAATGGCGTATCGATGATTTTTTGAAAGTTGCGCAAAAAAGAGCATGAAAATATCTGAACTTATATAATTGAGCAAAATATGATTACTTACCTGTTGTATAATTTAATTTTCGGTGCGTGCTTGACGGAACGATGCTTTTTTTCCTCGTTCAAATGTTCGTCTATACTTTTGTAAGCATGAAGTGTATGTAGTTGTAGCGTCGAAGATGTTTTTTTTTTCCAAATGAATTTCAAATCAGAGAGCTAAGGCAGAATTTAGACTACACGCCTAATGTGTAAATTTGTACCTCTTGTTGACGTTTAGCGCGACCACTCTTTTTTTTTTGCACGGTGGTCATCACTTATCAAGGCCTGGAAGCAATTCACGGCTAAGGGTAATTGCAAGTACAGTACGTTAGTGCGGAGATTTAATGAAGTGTTTACTTAAGGGGGCGATTCATTAGGAATGTGTTAACGTTGGACTTGAAGACATCCAGTTTGTAGTCAGCTGGTAAGCAGGCAGACGGAACAGAGTTCCACAGACGTGCAATTCTAAGAAATACACTTTTTTCATGGAATCTACCTTCTGATTTAGGCACAGATAAACAGTGGGGAACTTTTTTCACAGTGGATAAAGTTAGACGGGTGTTTTTCGTGAAGGATTGGCGAGGGGGAACCAGAGATTTGAGTTCAGACGAGAACCTGTCATGGAAATAACGATAAAATAAGGACAAGCTCGCAACGTCTCTTCTGTAGGAGATAGGTTGCAGGGTAGAGAAAGGGCATCCCCCACTAAGCCACGGAGTCTATTTTGTACTCTGTTAAGGCAGAGTAGACTGTTTTTAACTGCTCCTGCCCAGATATGGCAGCAGTATTCCATCCTTGGGCGTACTTGGCTTTTATAGATAGTGAGAATTGGATCAGTAGTGAGATATCTTCTGGAGCGGTAGAAGGATCCCCCCATCTTTCCAGCGACCTTGGCAACAGACCCGATGTACGTGTTCCATTTCAGATCAGGAGTAAAGGTCAAACCCAGAAGCTTGTCAAAACATGAGGCTTCTCCTAGCCGAGAGCCATCCATTTGAATTGATGCCAGATGGGGATCAGAGCGTTGATGATGTAAAGATAGGAGTTTGGTTTTAGATGCATTAAAAGTAACCAGCCACGTCTTCCCCCACTCATTTTCCATACGATATTCCATCGGTCTCACAGCTAGAGATGAAAAAAATCACAAATGATTAGACATAGGTCATTCTAACGCACCGCATATTTGAGGATCGTAAAATAAATGAGTTTTTACTCTTTCTTTATTCAAAGAAATTTTATCGAGTGGCGGGCGAGTGATTTACGACTTTTAGTCGCCTCAAGAAATTTTCAATCGACTTAGGCGACGGATCGTGTAAACTCTCAAAGGCGGTATACATATATATATGTATATATATATATATATATATATATACATATATATATATATGTATGTATGTATGTATGTATATACTATTATCCAAAATGTACATAATGGTGCGTATGTGTGTAAGTGCGCCTATGATTCCGTTCGCTGAAATTTATTTAAAGCAAAATCAGTTCTTCTTTGCAATCAGGAATGACGTATTTGGCAGTTACGTTGTTAATTTTTAATTCATTTTTTCGAGATGGATGTGCTAATATTATATTTATTTCAATTTTTAATCTTTATCTTTATTTCCTTGTTTTATTAAGTGTGTAATAGTTTTTTTGTCCGAATAAATGCCCAATTTTATCTGGCAATTAAAGTATGAATATATATATAATCATTATTTCTTCCTTTTTCATTATAGTTACAAAAGTTCGGTGTATTTCTTTCACTGCGCAGTCAGAAGTATTATAACATGTAATCAAATACTTATTTCTCTTTCTTTGCACGATTAAAACACTCTCAAAACTAACCCAGAGCAATTGTTTTGGGATATTAATTAGCACATTATAGTTAAATTGTTTGTATTTTACTTGTTATTCATAGTGTTCACGTCAATTTACAAAATTATATTCAAATCGGGAAGGCAAATATAAACTATTAAGCAACAAATAAGCTTAAAACCAGATTTAAATATGCACATTATAACAGAAAATAATCGGAAAATATTCAAGATTTACTCTCTTTAATCCTACTTGTTACTGTTCGTATGTTACACAACGTTACATTTACTCCATTTACATCGAATCTTTACTAATCATGAAACCCCGATTTTCTTGGTTATCCAACCGAGAAATGTACCGCAAATTGAAATTTAAAATAAAATGGTAAGAATGGGTGTGCAAAACCACCACTATACAAGCAGTGTTTTTGGGCAACCTAAATTTGGTCATACTAGCCTCAGAAAACAATTTAAACGGCTTCCCTGTGGAATCTTGTTAAAAAAGCCTATCTTTCTAACCGGAGGAATTTAAATTGCGTGGCTGCGTTCCAAGGGGCAAGTCATTGATTTCTGTAAAGAACGGAAAGCGCCGTCTAGACTACCTCAGATGCAATGAAGATCACGGTTCCACATACTGGTCGAAAGCATTTTTTAGCCTCGAAAGCAAATTCAATACGCTAAGCAGTGGTAGTAAGCAGTGCGTCCGTCGAAGAAAGGGTGAATAATTTTCTTGAATGTATTTTTGAATTAAATGTGTCACGTCATTGGCGAGCTTCATGATTTGACAAACTTTTGGGCCTGACTTTTTCTCCTGAACTGAGATAGAACACGTACATCACAGAGTTTAAAATGGACTTTGTATTTTTGTGAGAGGTTATCTTTTTTTTCCCTACAACCTCTTTCCCTCGGAAGAGACGTTGCGAGCCTCTATCTCTTTTATCTTAATTTTTATTTCAAGTGCGTCAAATTTGTTCCCCCTCTCTTCATTTTACGAAAACCCTCGCCTAGCTAAAATTAAGATCAATAATTTCCTACAATACTCATCAGGGAATAATCTTAAACGTAGATTCCATGAACAAACCTCCTTTCTTAGAACGGCACGCCCGTAGAACTATCTTCAGTTTTTCTGATTTTCCACTGACTATTTACAAACATTTCTACTATACACAATTACTACCTTATTGCCCCATTTACTAACGTACACTCATAAACCAATATCCTCCAGTGGCATCCAGACCAGGATAAATGATTAGTATTTTATCAAAATAATTAAAAAACATTTTCTGAAGAAAATGTGTTAACTGTTTCGTACATTTAAAAAAATTGTTGGTATGTTTCCATATTCAGTCGTAAAAAATAAAGTTATAAGTATTTTTATAAATAAAATATTACGTAGCGCTTCTTTAATAGAAAAAAAGAAAAAAACACTTTAAATAAACAGAAAAGATGCGACGAGTCTGTCTTAGCTTTATCGTAATTTCCATGGCAGGTGCTTGATTGAGCCCCAATCTATGCCCCCCTCGCCAAACTTTCACGAGATACACCCGTCTAGCAGAAAACACTATCAATAATTTCCCCCCACTCCTTATCTGTGCCTAAACCTAACCGTATATTCCATGAAAAAAGATAAAGTGCCTTCTGTTTTCCTGCTTTCCAGTTGACTGCAGTATGGTCCTCTTCTAGTCTGAGAGAAACAAGTTTTTGATGAACCGTTCCATATAAAATTCGGTAAATTTGTAAACTTATATTTTAACTTTATTTTTACTACTGAGCGATTTGTCATTAGTATTGTAGTTTTTTAGCGGAAAGTGGAGCTCGGGTTAGCCATGTTGTAAAATACGCTTAAATATAATATCTAAATGTATCTAAATATACCAGATTTCGTATAAATTATTACAGAGTCTGGATAACAAAAGTAAAAAAATAAAATTGAAGCCATGAACTAGAATCGAAACCGAAAGCACAACTATATCACTTGACGCTCATGATGTTTCCACAGTTCCAACTTAAAACGCATATGAACTGATTAAATTGACTAAGATACATGTGGAGAATGTATAAGGACTTTTTCCAATTTTGACACTTTTTCTGACTCATTAAGATCTATCTTTTGCGGTGAGACACTTATGAAAAAAAAAGTCCACTAAAAATCTAATAATTTGAGGTACCTAGAGGAGCTCTGCGAGTTTTAGTTTCGGAAGAAATGGGCGTTTATAACATAGAGATGGACAGACAGACATAATGAGATTTATAAATTATATTTTTCACATCACTTAACCAATATCTTCTCTGTTGAATAACAAGTGTATACATCCGATGGAACGTATTTTAGCACATATGAAGAGTACTGGGAAGGAAGCGCTTTTTTTAAGGTTTTAAAGTGGAAGTAAATGCTCTCACTGATTTACTTCTCGACATTAAATCTTAGGATTCGCTCAGAATGCTGAGAGATTATTCGTCGATATGTCTATTAATTCATATGGAACATATACCATTTATCAATCTAGGAATTATTAAGATGATTTTTCATACTATATAAAAAGTAAATTGTAAACGTGATATTTTTTTTTCTCAAAGAGTTCCATTTCCAAAGCACGTAATTATTTATTTCTTCTTATTATTATAAAGAAATATATCGCGCTTAGTCACAAAAAACACAAATTATGCGATGAAACACGGCACCCAGAGGAATGAACCACTGAACATTTCGTAATAGCCGACAAATAAAAAAATTCTGATTAGTGCATATACACATAACGACATACACTTTAGATAACAAAAGCAGAAACAATGCCCGTAATATGAATTTGTTTTCTTAAATAATAAAATTCAACCGTTTATCATTATATTCACATTTCTTTTTAACATAATTACTATTTTTAATTATTATTAATCAATATGGGTTTCACACAGACTAAACTCAATGAGTTCACATATAGTAGAATCTGTAGAGTTGTCTGGAGTCTGCCAACATGTCTCTTCAAGTTTCCATTACTCTTTTGCTACTACGATAAAAAATCAAATAGGTGTGTGTTATAGCAACATACGTGTTGCATTGTTTTCTCTCTGAAAATTACAGTTGGTATGTACTTGAATTTGAGTTACAATTAGCTATCTCAATGTTTGAGTACGTTTCGCATTAATCCAGTAAATGGCTGGTAAGCGCTTTCTCTTTCCCTCTTACTCTTTTCCACTTCTGTCAATCTTCGCCACTATTTAGTATAATTTCAGTCTATATCGACACACTTTTGTTTGTGGGCGGTAATTAATTGTATAAATGCTTCAATTTGATTTGGACATTTTTTTATGGGGAGCTGGTTTTCGCCTAACCCAACATATTGGTGAAACAAAACCAAAACAAAATTAACTGCGGAATTGATGTTTGACCTTATTCACTTTTTAGTTAAGTCATCGCACTTTTTTTCGCTTTCGCATAAAGCATTCGGGTTCGAGCCTTCCTCCCTTCCCCAAACGTTTTTTTTTCAACCACCTGAGCACTGTTGGACTGTTCATACTGTTTTTTCCTTGATTTTTTTAATAATATTTACACAGGATTATAACTTTGCTTTGTTTTGATTTATCCCCCACAAACACACATACAATTCTAAACACGTAAGCAATGCCAGATATCCCTGCTAGTGTCTCTCTCTCTCTATCTCTCTCTCTCTCTCTCTCTCTCTCTCTATATATATATATATATATATATATATATATGTGTGTGTGTGTGTGTGTGTGTGCACATTTTATGTATGTCTGATAAAGGCTTTTTTTGCCGGGGTTCTCCGGGGGGTACTATGTCTTACAATTATTTATATGCTCCCTAGATCATAATATGTACGATTTGCTAACGTGCGTCTAGATTTATTTACATCGACTTTTACAAAATTCTTGCTATTTCAGCTCCCATCGTGTGTGTTCGGCTTTGTTTGTACAAAAGCGAAACTAATCTGAAGTGCCGGTGACGTCCAGAAAGCAATCGGCTTTTGATCAATGTGGGGGGAAACCTCTTATATCAGACAATTGCTATTCATTGGGCCACTCCTATTTTTAAAGGGAGCGGGCACCTCCCACGACATCTACAGGAAGCCAAAACCTCCAAAAAAACTTCCTCGCACTAAAAGTATACTGCGGTATTTCTATTTGACCTCATTAAATTAAAATTCACGCAATTCATGTCAATATGTTTAAACAAACCCGACAAAACTGCCTCGCAGTAAACTTAACTGCGCAATTTCTATTTGGCCTATTTTTTTAATCCTTAAATAAATTCAAACATTTATCTATCACTCTCCCTTGCTGGCCGAGTAGGTAAACTTATAAGGTTTGTATCATACGTTATTTTCCACCTTCGCCTGGTTCGATTCTAACTACCTACCAAAATTTTTGTTTGTTATTGTTTTTTGTATTTTATAATATTGGCCCCCCACACCAACATACACACACATCTTCAAACACCCGGGCTACGCCGGGTACCCCTGGTAGTCTAATATATAAAAGGCAACATTTTGTGTATGTCCACACACAGGTTTATTATAGGAACGAACGTCATGTATAAAAAATAGATTGGTTGTAGTTAAGGCTTCCCTTCATGGACTACTTACTATACCAAGCATAGACCGCGACTTTTTTCTGTGAATTGCTCCACTTATCCTTGGTTCTTACCTTTACATTACTGAGTGTGCAAGAAAGAGAGATCAAATATCACTGACAATACTGAGGATTGAACCTGTTTCCTGACTCCTTATTGAACATTCAAACGATTATACCAATAATGCTAGAGATGCATGGACACATTTTTGTAATATTATTTGAAACTTAATTGTGCTAAAAAAAAAAACGATGAAAATGTTATTCAGTTTTTAGATTTAGTGATTAAAATCGTATTTTCAAATTGAAAATCCTATTTCAGACAATATTACGTCAAGATATCAGGTCCAAGAAACCACCCCCCCTCCTCCCAATTTGGTCAGCACGGATACTGTAAGTAGTGTTGGCGCGGCGCTTAAGATAAGTATTATTTCCAAATGAACCTAGCCGCCCAAAAATACTAACTCCGACATTTCTTCTCTTTGAAATTTCTTATTTGTTTTGTAATTAAGTGTATTTTAATTTATGTATGATTTTTTTATATTTTCTCTGGTTAGCTTTTTTAATTTTATTTTAATTCATATATGCATTTGTCTTTACTCTGCTTAGCTTTTAATATTCACCAAGCAAAACTCAATCATGTGCTCTTCCAGCTAAAATAATTTCCACGCTCTTTACTAAGGCTAGGTAATAAATAGCATTAGGCCGAATAAATGTTCCGAATTTAGCACAAACGTGGATTAATTTTTTTACCGTAGAACTGAGAAGAACTTTATTTAAGTAATATACGTAATATCTACAATTACCCTATGCTCGCTTGTATTAATAAAGGGGCACCGTTGATATCTCTACCAAACCACTGGTTATGGCGTTTAATAAACTGTTACTATAATTGTAATTGAAATCTACAGTGATATTAGCTGCATCACTAGGGCTTATTTCTGAATAGATACGTTGTCTTATCCCCAACCCAAACTTAATGACTGCCTAAAAATATGAATTCCTAATCACGACGAAATAATTGTTTCTCTTTACCTCCAAGACGACTGCCTATGACCTACCCGCAAAATAGGTGAAAAAAGGTAGATTTTATTTTCTCCCAAACTAAAACAATACTGTAAACTCCAAATCCAAATGAAACTTTACTGTATTCTGTAAGTAAATAACCCTGACCCTTGAAAGTAAACAATCTGTCCCCTCCCTCTAGCTGCCACTAAAACCCTACATTATAAATACGGTGTAGTAGTGGAATCCTTAACCTCAAGTTCCTAACGTTCACATACTAACCGCTTAACTGTCTTCACAAAACATCTATACATTTCTACCCCTGACATACATTAGAGTTTATTCCTATCCATTTAGGTACTTACCAGCCAAAGTATGCACTCGGATGCAAAGCGATCTTCATTACATAGCAATTGCCTTTTCCTAGATAGTTCTGCAACAAACAATACTAAACCAAGCCGATACTCTCTGCCATGCAAAACTCTCTATGATTCTTAAATGAAAACTGAAACTATCTCCCCCTGAATAGTGGAAACACTGACAACTCCTATTTGCATCTACTGAAAACTCGCCCAAATATATATTACTTAATTATGCATACGAAATACACCTTAACCTGAAATGCACCTCCAGTTACACCCTGAGTGTACTGAACAAACACACAAACCTCCGTAAACCTAAATATACAGTGACTAGGCAACATTTCTTAGCTCAATTCCTAAGACCTACTCAAACTATAACGTTATCCTTAACCCAAACTAACATAAAGTTATAAATACAATTTTTTTTTAAACCTAAGGTAAAAGTCCTAATCCGCACTAACGCTTTTCTAACAAGCCTCGCCTAAAAAACTGCTACCACTGCATGCCCCTAAATAACTTTGAAGAGTGTAACTATTCATTGGATATACAGCCTCTACAAACTAACCCTGTAACATTAACTAACAAGCCTCCCCACAAAACCGCTTCCACTGCATGCCTCTCTATCACTTTGAGGAGTGTAACTATCCATTAGATATATAACCTTTACAAGCTAACCCTGTAACATTAATTAACAACGCGGGTCGCCGAAATACATGGAGTAGGACCCAGGTGCGAAGAAAACCCTCTCAGGGCTAATGGGCCCAGTAGATTTTCCAAGATCATCCGTCTAGGAGAAGGAACACTCTTAAACTAAACCAAAGGGGAGGGAGGCCTCTCAAGTCTTGGACGACAACCTTCCTAGGGCTGGTTACTCAAACAAATTACCGGTCTGCAAACCTAAATTGCCTAAGGAGTAGATAGGCTCTGTCTATCGCCGGCTTCCATACTCCTTCTTTGCCTATTAGTCAGGCGCAGAGAGACTATTACAGGTGAATCGACAAAACACTTAGTGGTAGATCTTGTTTTTGTCTAGGGTATTGAATGCCGTTGCCCCACTCCCGACACATCCCACCCCTCATCACTGGGCACTTGGGAGTGCTTGAGTACCACACATGCCTGTGCAATTAGATTCGGGTGATCTTCTTCTGATGGGCCGAGGGTACCGGATTAAGAGTTCTTGGCTGCTGGTCCCGACTGGTAGTACAGGTGCCCTACCTCTTTGGTAACGCTTAGAGCGGCTGCTCCATCAGCAGTTGTATAATATCTGGTTGTTTGTAGTGCCATGTGTCGCATGGAATGGGGTCCTGCACTCATCCCCAATGGGCTTTCCCGAGGCCAGAGTTGTAGTTAGAGAAAGGCCAGCCAATGGTCTACTTGTGTTGCATGTCTGATATACTGCATAAGCTCTTGTTCAGTTCCCCCTCACCTAACTGAAACTATTTAAAAACATGAGGACACTAAAATAAAAAAATAAGCTTAAACCAGGCCTATGGACAAACAAATTCAACTTGCCTCCTCCCTTGAGGCTTGCATTCACTAACATCCATGATGTTAGAACTAATTTAGCTGATGTTGAAGCATTTCTCCTAACAAATACCCCGGGTATCTTGGCACTAAGCGAGACTAACCTACACTCCTCCATCCCCTCTAACTACTTTTACATGCCTGGCTATCTCCCACTCTGCCGTAAGGACTCTGACAGACATATGCACGGACTTGGAGTCAACATTCGTACCACCCTACCCCTGACTAGAGAAAGAAACCTAGAAACGGACGATCATGCCTGTATGTGCTTTATACTAAACATACAACACAACATTAGCTATTTTATTTTCTCTACCTCTCTCCCTTTACCCAGGACTGCACCATAATAAACAAAGTCTCTGACAGGATAGACACAGAACTCTCCCTCGACACTAGCGCCCAAGTCCATGTATTTGGTGATTTAATGTTCACCACAAAAAAATGTGTGGATTCTCTACTCACACAGAATCAGCGGGCAGCACACCACATAGTTTTTCTATATCTCATTCCTTATCACAAATGGTTACGTTTCCCCTGAGCAGCAATCACAAAAAGCATCACTTCTAGATCTGTTTCTGACTAGAGTTCCCGAAAAGTGTACAACGAATGCTGACAGCCCACTCGTGAAGGCTGACCATGCAGTGATAATGGTAGAACTCGCCCTAAATTCTGACGCAAAACTGAAGAGCCAGTGCTCCAAACAACGAGATATTATAAAAAGGCTGACTGGGGACCCATCAGAGATCTTATCAAAGATCCCCCATGGGGAAATATTTTTCTCTTCCTGCTGAACAGTGCGCAAAAAAGACCACGGAATGGTTCAAAGCAGCAATGGAAGCACATGTTCCCATGCGAAAATTTTATAGCAAGCCCCACTCTCCCCAATGGTTTACTTCGACTTGCGCAACTGCCATTGCTCAACGGCAGCATGCAAACCGCAGATTGTACCGACATTGGTCCAGTTCAAACAAACAGAATACACAGAAGCTAGAAAAAACGTTAAGAAAGAAATAGCGACAGCCAAGAGAGAATTTACTGAAACCACTAAAAAACTCATCGAAGCACAAAAATAAGGAAATCGTGACTTCTAGAAAATCTACAATAGTGTAGTAAATAATGACCAATCAACAATTCCCCCATTTACCAACAATCACGAGGTTGTTTGCTCAGCAACCGACAAAGCTAATATGCTTGCTAGCCGGTTTGCCTCAAACTCCACACTGGACCATTCCAACCAACCCTGCCTGACTTTCCTTTGCGGACAGACGCCACGCTAGACGATCTAAAAATCACCCCTGCTCAGGTACATGCTATCATAACAAATATTGACACTTCAAAAGCATGTGGACCTGATCTCATCCCAGCTGTGCTATTACAAAAGTGCTCAGTCGAAGTAGTTCAAGTTCCCTCCAAACTCTACAACAAATGCCTTAATGAGACATGGTTTCCGGGCTGTTGGAAACCCGCTTCTGTGGTACCAATATTCAAGAATTCTGGCGAAAGAACTGACCCATCAAATTTTCGCCCCATTAGCCTCCTCCCACTTTTCGCCAAAATATTTGAGACCATAATTAACCATTCTCTAGTTCAGCACCTTAGAGATGCTAAACTTCTGACTGAAAAAGAATATGAATTTAGACAAGCCCGTTCCACAGCTGACATCCTCACTGTAATCTCTGAACGTATACACCATTCACTGGAAAAGCGGGGGAGGGCAGAGCGGTAGCTCTAGATATATCTAAGGCTTTTGACAGGGTATGGCACAAGGGTCTCCTCAGGAAAATGAAATAATACGGTATCACTGGTAGAATACTTAGCATAATTAAATCCTTCTTAGATAAGAGAACAATCCAGGTTGTCCTCGACTGTCGAACATCTAAACAGTGTGGTATAAATGCGGGAGTGCCTCAGGGGTCTATTCTTGGACCTCTGCTGTTCCTGATATTTATTAATGACCTTCCACACAAAACTGCCTCTGATATGGGTATATATGCTGATTACACTATACCCTATAACAGGCATGACAGGAAAACAAATGAACACATATCTAAAGAAATGGCAAAAACAGTAGAGGATGACCACCAATCTGTAGTGGAATGTGGGCATAAATGGATGGTCACATTCAATGCTGCCAAGACTAAACTGGTTTCCTTCAATAACTACAAGAAACCTTCTCTGTCACCAATAGCAATGGGCAGTGACTCCCTCTCTGAGAGTACATCTTTCAAACTGCTTAGCCTATCATTCACAAGAAACATGAGCTGGAACAATTATATTGAAAACATTTCCAGGGCCGCTGCAAAAAAGGTAGGCTCGTTCTACCGTGCTAGAAAACTACTGACACCTGAAATTATAGTGTATCTCTATAAGGCAACCATTTACCCATGTATGGAGTATTGTTGTAACATTTGGGCTGGTGCATCTGCTACTAGTCTCTCGCTCTTAGACAAGGTTCAAAAAAGAGTCGCCAATCTGATAGGCCCTGAACTGGCATCTAAGCTTCAACCTCTGTCCAATCGACGAAACGGTGCATCCCTCTGCTTGTTCTACAAGCATTTTAATGGTGAATTATCTGACAAACTGCAGCCACTTGTGCCCCCACAACGCAGACACCCTCGACAAACCCGACATGCAGCTAAATCCCACCCCAACACATTAGAGATCCCTAGATGTAAAATATCTTTCTACTCCAGTAGTTTCTTCCTCAGAACCGCTAGACTCTGGAATTCCATTCCAGGATGCTGCTTCCCTAATTGGAATGACATGCAGAAGTTAAAGTGCTACGTGAACCGACATCTTGCTGCCCATATCCCTACATAGTGCCTCAGTAGTTGCTGACCCCGATAGTAGCCCCCTACACCAAAGTGGCAATGTGCCTTGTTTGGGGTGAAAATGTAATAATAATTTAAAAAAAAAATTAGACTGCATTTACTTAAGTTCCCGCAGTACTTTTTGCTTACTTGTATTTTACTCTGCACTACATTGTATTCTGTAATATTTTAGCCCTGTAATTATTTTTTATCAAGAGTATCTTCTTAGACATTAATATTATTTTCATCTCTCCGCTTTTTATACATTTTCTGCATTAATAATTATTGGCGTGCCATTAGCTTTCTTTATCTGCTGTATTCTACTTCGATCTCTATGCTGCTCTGTGTATTTATTCTGTCTTTAACATATTTGATATTAAACCTGTGTTACGCTGAAACATAGGAATAAACCACCTGGCAATGCCTTTCTTTCTTGTTACCTGCTTTCAAAAAACGCTTTTCTGCCTTCGATGAGTCTATCTGCTGGTAGGTTTATGGTCAGTCCGAATTTTTAATTATTTTTTAAAGTTATACTGTTGGTTTGTGCATGTTCCATTTATCGATTTGTTCAAAGAAAAATAATAAGTTTAAACGCTTATATAGATTTTAAGACGTAAAGTGTAATTTCCCAAGAAACGGGTTACTAAATCACTAACTAAACTATGTATTTATGTATTACTTTTAAAATTCAAATAGACCCTTCTTATAAATATGAATTTTTTATTACAATTATAGTGACCTTAAAGTAAATAGAAATTAGTGCATATATGTTGTATGCTACTTGTCGGGAGTATGACTAAGTGTTCCACATATATAATTACATTACCCGCCCGAGGCTAGGTAAGATTATTTAAATATCTGTAGCATATTCTCGCCTTTCTGTATAGTTATGTAATGTCTTGTCCTAGGGAAGGCACACTTATTTCATATATATGCTGGATAACACCCGTCTTATGGAAGGTCAAAATATATTTTGCACGAAATAGCAAATGATGCATAGACATTAAAATGTTTTCTAACAAAGCTTCTTTCTTAGAAGTGCACGTCTCTGGAACTCTGTTCGTTTTACCTTTTGCCCACCTGACTATTACCTGTATGTCTTCAAGTCCAACATAAACAAATTTCTGATGAGCCGCCCCCTTAAGTAAGACTCTTTATCAAATCTCGAATACTAACATACTGTACACGCAATACGCCTTATCCCCGAGTGGCTTCCGGGCATTGATAAGTGGTGACAACCTTGTAAAAAAATTAATAAAATGTATATACAAATTCAAATTAAATTTTCTCATTGTTTTCTAGTGTTCTGTGCAACGCCAGGTTAGCCTGCTAGTATAATTTAAACATTTATTTTTGTAATACCTGTGTAACTCATAATTAGAGTTATAAATATGTCTTAACTGTTTTTATTTTTTATATAAATATTGCAATGTAGATTAATACACTGGAAATTTCAGAAAAATGTAATTATTTCGTTTCCACATAGCGAATACCTAAATGCTTTCATAACAAACTCATAAAAATTATTGTAAACCTGAATAGATTCTTTATTTTATATAAAAGTAACACAATGGAAGTTATGCACTTATTGATCCGTGCTGAGATAATCACGTTATTATAAAAAAAAAAACAAAAAAACAAACACAACATTCTTAACATAGGGAGGGGAGGGTGTTTTGTACTTATTCTGTACTTGAAACTTACAATTGAATAAAAAAAACGTATCATAAAACCTTAATTAAACTTTGAAATAGGATTTTAAAAAATAGTGCAGATCAGTAAGTGTATTAGCATCCAAATAATAATGTTTTATTTATTCTAAAATCAAGACTTATATGACTTTAAGAACAATTTATTCAATAATATTTCGATGTATTTTAAATAAGTTCCTATCATATATGCATTAATAGCTTTATACAATATTAGCACGGCTTGTGTTCCGGGGATGCCCGGTAGAAATATAAAATGATTCATGAATAAATCAGTAACTCCTACTGAAAACAAAATAATTATGATTATAACATCCTGGAATATAACAAGAAATGTCAAGCACCACTCAATGTTTGGCAGTGTCAGCTAGCAATATCAATGGCTGTCACTGTCATCATTGTGGACTTGCTGACTATTTGTACTGGTAAACCTTAGCTACCTTAGAAATTTGCTTTCACTTGGGCCAATAATCATTGTCGCCAGTCATTGGACTGCTCCGAATTTAAATAATCCGTATTCAAATGTCAGTCATTAAGTACCATTGATATCTACTAAATGAAGGTGGTGGGCACTCATGATTACTTGCGATTAATGTTGTTTTGAACCTGTTCCTTGCATTTACTGATAAGCATTGACTGCTTTTCCTAGTGGCATTATCGGTTCCCCACATTCACTGTCCTGCATAACCAGTATCGATCTAATCTGCAAGCTTTTGAAATTTTATTGCTCGCTTTTAGCGATGAGCTTTAGTTGTTAATGATGTTTTAGCAGTTATTTATATTTGATCACTGTTATTCAATATCGATCATGACAAGTGTCGAACACACTAGTAGTGCTCTGTAGTGCAATATTCTTTAATATTTATAAACTGCTACTCATTGTGGAGGGTATGTGGATATGATTTGCATGATTTTTTGTGCTTATTGAAATATTGAATAGTCGCGGGCACGTGCCGGCAAATGATCTGCCATCAATTATCGGCAACGGTCATCGGGTGGCTGGCATTTATGTGTGCTCCTGTCACTATATGACGCTGATAAGACTTAAACTGTAGAGTTGTTTATAGTCGTTGCAATATGTAACATGTTACATCTGTTTTGTATTGAGTTGGTAATCCCCGCAGTTACTGACGGGCTTTCCCTGCATAAACAAATACACCTAACTGACCCAGATCGTTTCCAAAAAGGCTGACATGAGAAATGCGGTAATATATTCCAAGGTTTATAAAAGAAAATGGCCCAATGCATTTATACAAACTCTTTTGTAAACTATTATAGTAAATTAAGAAGTAACCGAATACAGTATTTTTGTGTATGAAAATGTTTTCTGAAAGTTTATATGCGTTAACAGCGTTATAGGCGTTTTCTTTAGAATGGATTGTATTTAGCATAAGTACCTATGTGTGAAGTGGTAAATGACAATGAATGTAGGAAAAATATTAAAAAAAATACATACATGAAAAACAGTTGAATAATGAAAGAAAAGAAAAAAATCAGATAAGAATAGTTTGTTTGGTAATAAGAACATATTTCAGAGAGTAAAGGTTTAAAACTATGTTTTATTTTGAAAAAAAACATATCTCTCCAAAATTAAAAACTACGAATATGAAAAGCTATTGTTTCAGAGTGCACATTGCGGGAAATGCTGTGATACAAAATTTAATATTACAGAAAAATGTCTGTAAATAAAATGAACGAAAATATTGTCTTACCGGTGGTGTTTAGTTATTGACGTAGATGTATTTCCATACTGACAAAATAATTACAGTGAAAAACTATAAGTCTAGACCATGGATCATTAACTCCGGTGACTGATGGTATAATTAAAGTAGAAAATATTTAGTGGGCAACGTGCCCTGCTACCATCTACAAAAATGTCATAATTATGAGAGTTAATTGGATCGTCAACATTTTAGCAATTAAGGAATAGTAAGTGAGCACATTCGTTAGTAGCGGAGTAATTATATAAAGACATGTAGCGTGGCAGTGGTTGTTTAATATTTGGTGTCAAGGTTTCTTTTGAAATGTTATTTTTCTTTAGTATGTATGCTTTTTATTGTGATGACATCCGAATTCCGATTATTTGCTCTATTACACAAGCGCCATGGCTATATTAGGTGTATATATTAGTATCAGACGGATTGCGTTATTTAGTAGTGCATATTTTACTTTAGGACATATTCGAAAATATTGTTATCGTAAAATATACATGCTTACTTTGGTAAACGATATAAAAATATATTGCATGTGACAATCATATCAGATAATCAGAATAAAACGATTGCTCGTATGATTAATTTCCGATTCGTACTATTATAATGTAAATATACACTTAAATGTAGTTTGGATATTTTCTATGATTCGGTTTGGCACCACTTACTAAGCTGCATGTTTAAAAAAAAAAACTATGATATGCTATACATACATACACACACATATATATATATATATATATATATATATATATATATATATATATATATATATATATATATTAGTGTATTTAGGCAGCATTCCTTCATTCGGGCAAATATTATTAAAAACAAAAGAGATACATAGCTTAATGATTCTTTTTTTCATTTTTTCGATCTTTCGTAAGATATTTTAACTTCAAGATGGAAGGTATTTATAAATGTTCCATGGTTCACACGAGCGCTTTCGATTCTTTCTTGAATCATCATCAGGTTGAGATAAAATAGTAAAAATAGAAATGAAATAAAAAATAAATTGTACTCACTTCCAGGTAGCAATTGAAATTAACCAACTGTGAAAAATCAGGTGTCTATGGTGTGCATGTCATTTCCTGCTGTAGGTGATCATTTGAACCTAAAATCACATATTTTAGTTATTAATTTCGTACGATGTATAACAAAAAGATAATTGATTTTCGAAATCCTCTGACAATTAAAATTGTACAAAGTAGGAATTTAAGGCACGTTGTAATTTTTATTGCAGTTTACGCATAATGTATCCTTCACTGTCTACAAAATAATCAAATTAAACCTTTATAATGAAAAATGTTTTAATCTATATTAGCCATGCTAAAGTTCAAAGTACATACTTGTATTATAATTTTGTTTAGATGTATTGCACAAAATAACCTGTTTCCGCGCAATGAATTATGTTCATGAATAATTAATAAAAGTAAACATCCGGGAAAATATTGATTTTGTCAACAAACTCCGTGAAAACACACTGTTTGGATAGGATATATTAAAAAGAAACAACAACAAAAAAGAATCAAGTACATCGATAAATCATTTAAAACACGTACAATATAAAGAGACAAATATTCAACTTGTAATAGCCTTTAGGGTATTGAATCAAAACAACGTTCTGTTTTGTTTTGTTGTTTTTTGTGTTTTTTTTTTGTTTTTGTAAATAGACAGGTCTATTCCTAAGACATTATCGATTCTTACTTTATCATCCGCAGGAAATGTAAATTATCGCTTTGTAAAATTGACCTTAACTGCAACATATAACTTTCAATAGCTAATTATATATTCATATATGCGTGCGTATTGGATAGAAACTATAGTTTTTACGCATATGTTTATCTGCTCACTTGCAGATTTGTTTCAATCTATCTGGAAACTAATCGGATCACACACTTTTGATATAGATAAACCAAATTTGATTGTATATTTTGGAAAGTTTAACACTTGAAATTAAATTATATAACAACATTAAATTATGTAAACCACGTATAGACACGAAAATATAGCTCGGACTTTTGCGTGCCCTGAAACAGCCGATGAAGTCTCATGTCCAACTCATTAATAAAACTATGTGACACCATATAATTGTAGAATTCTTTCGAATAGAACCAATCTAGTTTTAAAAAAAATCGTAAATTTTATATATATATATATATATTAATATAATATATATTTTTAGCAATACATTACATTCTAGTCAGTCACCTTCCTTTATATGCACATGCATATGTATGTATGTTACATATACACTCATCACTAACTATTTATTAGAATATGTATCATTTGTAATGATCAAGTAGGAAATACATATTTAAATTGAATTCTTTGTAAATATTTTAACATAATAATATAATATCTCATGCATGTATTGCTTGTTACATGCCATTCTAACGAATACGGGTATTTGTAGAATAATATAATGTTTTACTTTGATGCCTTTACCTATAATCATTGGCCCTGTCGCTGGGGCATTAGAATACACCGACTGCCCCCCTACAGAGTGTAAAAGTCCCTCAATGGGTGTCCTGGATATTACCTAAACCTATATTCAGTGGTGAGACCCCAACTTGCGGGTTTGGGGGAGTGTGGAGCCACCCTTTAATTACCATTGCTCCCAGGTCCACTCTGACCCGGAGTGGTAGCACCTGTTAGGGTTCCAACAATGGGTTAAATAGCAACCGACTGGAAAACAACAAATATATTCTATTAAACAAGTTTTTTCAAAATCTTTGAATTCGGCATTAAATAACCCGAAAATGGTTGATATGCCGTAAAACAAATACAACACACCAACCAACCTATAATCCTTAATCAAATGAAAATAAAAAAAAAATACAGGAAAATATTAATGGGCCATTGACGGTCAAACTTCAAAGGGCACCGTTGGTTTCTACGAGTAAGAAAAAGGGGTAATTATGACGAGGACCTAACAGGCATTTGTGACCTAAAACATACACGATAGAATAATACGCAATATCCGGTAAAAAAATACGCATGCAATTCATGTTAAGTGTAATAGATCACAAGATAGACCAACTAGCATTTACTTTTATAAGCTTGAATTTTTCTAGTGTATATTTTACAAGCAGAATTATAGGTTACAAACATTTTTGCACTTCTTATGAGAATCAGTAAAAAATTAAGAAAAAAATGTAATATTTCATTCTTGTTAACAGTGGTAACATTAGATAAGTCCCTAAATCACTAGATTTTCAATCAGAGTTGTATCTACCAAAAAAAGGGTGTGTAACTTCTCCAGATATTGCAACAATAATATTTTAGAAAGTATATTATCATTATACAATATTATGATAGAAACATATTACTTCCTGGTACATAAGGTAATATATGATATACCATCGAAACATATATATATATATATATATATATATATATATATATATATATATACATATATATATATATATATATATAATCTATGATAAATCGACTCCTCACACACACACACACACACACACACACATATATATATATATATATATATATATATATATATATATATATATATATCAGTTCGAAAGCATTTTATCCAAGGCATGTAAAATGTTAAACAAATTGTTTTTACTATAGGCATCAAAAATAAAGGTACAAGATTCAGTTTTAATTAATTAAATTAAAAATGTAATACCTTACTTTGTAAAATGTATAAAAGTGCACTTTGAAGATAAATAAATTTCAAATTGAATCGTGTACCTTTATTTTTAAAAGCTACAGTCAAAACAGTTTGTTTAACAATTGCCATGCCTTGTATGAAATGCTTTTTCTAACTTGTATCGTATCTTTTTTAAGATTATATTATATTTAATTTATTAATTTGGATGTTACAAAAATGAATGGGGTTTTGCATGTATTTATAAAACTATCCTACACTTTATTTACGTTTGTATTTTTCCTCACACAACAACTCATTTTTGCAACCCCCTATTTGTATTGTTTCAGGTCTGAATATTCTCTCTGTTTCAGTTTGTGTTTCTCCTCACACCACACTCATTTTGCTACTCCCTCTTTGTCATGAATGTCTAAATTATTTGAAAATCTTAATTTTTTTAACAAAGACTGTACAATGATTGTTTAGATTACTTTTTTAAAACTTCTTTCAGAATAGAACACCTATACAATTTGATAAGGGGCACGTCTCATGTAGGTTCCATTACAAATATTCAGTAGATAAAGAGAAAACTAGAGATGAAAATGTCAAAAGGAGTGTATGACTGGTTACGCTCAATAGTAGTTCTCACCAGCGAGAGTATTTGTTATTGGGGTTGTATTATTATTATTATTATTATTATTATTATTATTATTATTATTATTATTATTATTATTATTTAAAACATTTTGTGGCATGCTCTTTGGATCAAGGACCGATGTGGGTGACTACTTCAAAACACTGATTACATATAATGATAAAAGATGTATCGAAACAAAAGAATGGGTATGTTTGATCTGACAGAACAGTGGTTCATAAAAATTGTGGGGTCTGCGTTCGCGCCTAGTGAACAAATATAGAAATAAAATAATTAAAAATGAAAAAAAAAAGTTCACAAGTGTGTTTGATATAGATGTACATAAGAATATTTTGTTAAGTATGTTTTAGCTTTAATATGGATAGTATAATAAAATAAGGGAGGCTGCGTTCGCGCTTGGCCTCCATAGAATGGAAATAGGCTCACACTTTAATAAATACTGTTCATATCTAACTGCGTAAGTATACTTTGGTAATTATGTTTCAGTTTGAAGAAATATGGTATAATAAAATTATGTGGTGATCGTTCCCACCTGACCTCCATAGAATGGAAATATGTCATGAAGTTTAACAATTTTCTTTTAATATAGATCCACAGAATACTGTGATAGGTGTTTCAGTGTCAACAGGTAAGGTATAATAAATTATTGAGTCTATCTATTTAATTTTTACTTTCATCATATTTTTTTTTGGTGTTGATACCCCCAAATTCGAAGTTATCTTATTACAACCGTTCCTTTTCATAACCTATCATGTTTTCATAAATCAGATTCCATTTTCTGTAGGCTGTTTTTTAACCCAGTCAACGACGGATACTTTTGCTAGTATATATATATATATATATATATATATATATATATATATATATATATATATATATATATATATATATATATATATATATATATATATATATATATATATATATATATATATATATATATATATATATATACGTTTTATTTTTTTTTACCGTATCATTCTGTTAAGTTACATTATTTTTTCGACTACACGGCCGTTTTTTTGTCCTACATATGCGCATAGGACCCCGTATAATCGCCTCCTTTGGGACAGGGGCATCGATCGATGTATGTATCTGTGTATGTGCGCACACTAAATCTGGGCACTTTAAAGAAAATGTGACGCAAGTTAGAACAACGCAGGCGTCTATGCATGCAGGCGCACATATGCACTGCACATATATTTGCACGCCAGGGCAGGCATGTATGTGTACCCGTGACTGTTCCTTTAAGTATATATGTGTATATGTGCGCATGTGTGCACCCGTGGCTGCGACCGCTTGCTGACCCTCTCCAAACAATTAACAACAAAATAAAAAGTAAAAATAAATAAACCAAATCATAGGCTCCCGCCCCCCAAACAAAAGCGAACACAGAACAGCTCAAGATATACTTACCAAGAAATCACCTCACCATCGAGAGGCTAAAAACTTTAACACTGGCTCGAACTTTAAAGTACCCCTCCCTGCTCCCACCCTCACATACCCTCTTCCCCTCATGTATCCCTATGCCCTCAGCCACACCAGAAATGAACTTCCCAGACCCCTCACAAGTTCCTCAAACCCCAAATCTAAAACATTATCGACATACCAAACACCCCAGCTTCCCTCATTGTTCCCTTCCTCTCTTCCTCTTCCGCCCTCCTCACAACTCCTCTGACCTCATTCACTCTTCCACTCTTTCATCCCAAAATAGCGAACATTTCTGTAAAAGTCTGAGTACGCTACAGACGGCAAAAAAAAAACGGCCGTGTAGCCGAAACAATAATGTAAGTACAGAAAGATACGGTAATAAAAAAAACGCATCTTTGCTCTACAAAAGTATTGAGCACTTTCTTCATTTTTTATTAATTACAATCTCCATTATATATATATATATATATGTATATATATATGTATATGTATATATATATATATGTATGTATATATAGTGTATCTCTGTTTGATTGTTTGTGTTTATGAAAAAATATGCAAATTTCATTCTATTTAACATTTATATGTACCGATCCTTCAATTTATGCAGCTCGGTTGATCGACAGATCATATGGAAAGAAAATAAAACATGTACGTTCCAAATTTAAAAGTGTTGGTGTAGTTTCTATTAATTTAATATTATGTTCAAAAATTCAATATTTGATAACATCTACTTTGTAGCACAGTATACATAATGTAATTAAAAAGCGATATGATAAAACAAATAGTCGTGCGCTACAAAACAGTTGCAATTAAGAAGTTAACGTTTCATAATACTTATTAAAATAGATAGTAAGATATTTAACAATTTCAAATTTGGCATATATTATATTATCGTACACACACACACACACACACATATATATATATATATATATATATATATAGATGTTTATATATAGAGATGTGTGTATATATGTGTATATATATATTTATATAGATTTACATATATATATTTATATATATTTTTTTTACAAAGGCATCACCACATTATCAAGGCCCAGAGGCCACTCAAGGATAAGGGTTAAAGAGTGTACAGTAGAAATTGGTCAATATAGTAATTATTAGTAATGAAAATTTGGTAAATTTAATAACTTATATGGAACGGCTCATCGAGAACTTATTTACTTTAGACTTGAACACAACCATATTGTAGTCAGCCGGAAAGCAGGAAAACGGAAGACAATTCCACAGGCGTGCAGTTCTAAGAAAGAAGCTTTGTTCATGGAATCAACGTTTAGGTTTAGGCATAGATAAAGAGTGGGGGAAATTATTGGTAGTGTTTACAGCTAGACGAGTGTTTCTTGTGAAAGTTTGGCGAGGGGGGTCCAAAGATTGAAACTCAGTTGAACACTTTCCATGAAAATAACGATACATCAGAGACAAACTCGCAACATCTCTTCTGTGAGATAGAGGTTGCAAGGAGGAGAAAAGGACATCTCCTACGAGGCTACGAAGTCTATTTTGAACTCTATCAAGGCAGGACAAGTACTTTCTAGCAGCTCCTGCCCAGATGTGGCAACAGTATTCCATCCTTGGACGTACCTGGCTCTTATATAGGTAGAAAATAGCATCAGCAGTGAGATATCTACTGGATCGATAGAAAGATCCCACCATTTTTCCAGCGGCCTTGGCAACAGATTTTATATACGTGTTCCATTTAAGATCAGGAGTAATGGTCAAGCCCAGTAGCTTGTCAAAACTTGAGGCCTCCTGAAGACGAGAGCCATTCATTTCAATTGAAGACAAATGTGAATCAGAATGTTGATGATGTAAAGAGAGAAGCTTGTTTTTAGATGCATTAAAATAACCAGCCACTCCTTTCCCCATTGTACTTCGTGCTCAAGATCAGAGGAGAGAGAATTGGAGAGAACTTGGTCGTTTACTGTCTTAGATGTGGTACCATAAATTGTAGTATCGTCAGCATAAATGTCTACAAATGATGTAAGGATATGATTTGGAAGATCATTAATGTAGATCAGGAAAAGAGTTGGGCCCAGGATGGATCCCTGAGGGACACTGGCATTAATGCTGTGAGCTTCTGATTTTTGCCCCTCAACTACTACTCTTATGAACCTATCAGAAAGAAATGATTTAATAATTGAGAATACTTTTCCAGCTATACCACAGCTTGCGATCTTAACAAGTAAACCTTTATGCCATACCCTATCAAAGGCTTTAGATATGTCAAGAGCAATTGCCCTAGAAAGATTGCCACCGTCGAGAGATTAGCTAATCCTATGCGATATAACTGTAAGGACATCTGCTGTGGATCTAGCAGAACGGAAACCATATTGAGTGTCACTAAGAAGGTTTTTTTTGTTGAGATGTTTGATTACTTCTGTATTTAACACAGATTCTAGCAACTTACTCATGACGCACAGGAGACTTATTGGCCTGTACTGAGAGGGGGATGAGCGATCACCTAGATTCTTAAATACAGGGCATACTGATGAGATTTTCCAGGGAGATGGGAAACTATTCTCCTTAAGACAACGTTTAAACAGTATGGGCGCTAGTTCAGGTTGAAGTTTTTTGAGTACTATAATTGGAATACCATCAGGGCCAGTTGCTTTACTCGAATCAAGGTTTTTGATTAGTTTCGCAACATCACGTACAGATATACGTATATCACATAGCGTGTTTTCTGATACAGAAGGAAATATTGGGGGTTGGCGGTCTTGGTCGCAAAGGGTAGAATTAGCTGCAAAGTTCTTGACAAAGAGTGTGGCTTTGTCTGATGCTGACGAGATTACTTCAGGTCCATTGATAATAGTTGGGATGGAGCACACGCTTCTGTTCAGGATTCTGTTTGCTATTTGCCAAAACTGGCGGGAACCAAGCCGCTGCTCAGCTACTTAGGACTTAACAGATTGAGCATACAACACTCTTGCGTTCCTTATTACTTTCTTACAATGGTTGCTGGCAGTCCTGAAAACGGCTTTAGTTTCCATACATCTATTACGTTTGAAGCAGTGGAAAAAGTGATTTCTGTGCGCAATGGCAGCAGCACATTCTGGAGAGAACCATGGCTGGCTGTTAGGTTTTTGCTGAAACTTTTTAGAGGGTATGAAATGGTGAATACCTACAATTAACCATTCAGTTAGGTCTAATACTATAGAGGACACATCCTTTTTAAACATGGAATGCAGAGGTAGATCAGATATAAATGTACGGAAGCTATCCCAGTCAGCCTTAGTGTATCGATATACTGTACGATGAAGAGGTACGTCTGGGGACTTATTACATTTCATTTTTATCTTAATTGATACAACAGAGTGGTCGGAAGATCCAAGAGGCGACAGAACAGAAACTGAACATAGTTCAGGGCAAGTTGTGAGAAAAAGGTCTAGTAGGCTCGCATACTGGCCGTCATTATCGGGCACACGGGTAGGTTCCTGAACAATCTGAGTGAGGTCATAGGCAATGGAGAAATCATGACAGAACCTCCCCTCATCATCGGTCTGGTTTGAGTGGGTCAACCATTCGACGTTGTGAACATTGAAGTCTCCACATACGTGAATGTTAGCTGAAGGATAAGTAGAAAGGACTTGGTCAATTTTCTCAGATATGCTTTGAAAGATAGTAACTCCGCTGTTGTGGGGGCGATAGAGAGTAAATTTAAATGCAGTAGTGTGAGCTAAAGCAACCCGGAAGCACATATAGGGTAAGTTAGGATCTTCCCTGGAGATGTCCCCCCCACATGGAAAGCTATCTTTAATATAGGCACATATTCCATGCCCATGGCGATCTTGGGGTTCAGATTTCGAAGTTAAGTTAGAGTATCCTGAAATTGCAA
Organism: Euprymna scolopes; assembly: GCF_053919585.1. Lineage (NCBI taxonomy): Eukaryota > Metazoa > Mollusca > Cephalopoda > Sepiida > Sepiolidae > Euprymna > Euprymna scolopes. Next base: position 136,350,277 of record NC_136495.1, read on the forward strand.
ACTCATCTAGGGAAATAGCCTGTCCAATGCCAGTTTCACTTAAAAATAAAAGGTCTTGTGTAGTCTCCTGTAATTGGGTTTCAACCTCTGGAAGGTTAGAACGAAGACCCCTGATGTTGGAGAAGGAGACATGGTAGTAGGGGTCTACGTTGGAAGTTGGAGAACCGGGTGTAATCATGTATTTTTTCTTGAAACTTGTCATGATGAAATTTTGGAATTTGTGGACTAGGTCGACAGATTTACTTAGAGCAGGACAGAGAGGGGAAATTAAGAGAGAGAAAGAAACGAAGAATTTGTTTTTATTTGTAGCTAATGATAAGGTAAAGCCGTAACAATTACCCACTAGTATGGCATCGAGAGGCCCCACCAGAAGCTACTGCATGGTCCAGAATCCATTCACCAAATGGCAATACAGCAGCCCCAGTACTTTGCACCTGCTGATAGGACAGCCTTCTTAGTTGTTAATCCAAGGTTCGGGTCCCTGACTATCAGGCGGATAACGTAAGCCCAGACAAAACGTTTACCTCCAGCACCCTTACTAGTGACATGGCTACAAGGATAGACATAGAAACAGAAAATTTCCGCCATCTCAGCCAACTGTTCGCAAAAATACTGCCAACCTAGAAAACAGCTTTTTCTTCTCCCTTTGTCCGAAAAATCGCTCATTTAAAAAATGAGGACTGAGGGAGAAATAAGAAGAAGCGAGAGTAACAGAAGCTGCCGATAGCGCATCCACAATGCGTGTTCTACTCTCCATTAAAAAAAAAAAATTAAGTATTGTACTTAATAAAAGTCCAACAGACGTGTTTAAGGGAAAGTATGGTGATAGATTCCCCTCACACGAACTAAAAATGAGTATAATTCGTAATTTTTGCTATCAACTCGGTAGATATATAAACATATGTACGAGGGAAAAAAAAGCTAGCATTTAATAAAACAGAAATACACAAATTAAATACTGAAATAAAATGGAGTTGTTAATATTTTAAATCTAAAATAAAAAGCATATATATATATATATCATATATATATATATATATATATATAAATATATATATATATATTTATATATATATTTACATATATGATATGATATATATATTAGTATATAAGTGTATTTATATATATATATTTTTATATATATGATATATATTTATATATATAATGATATATGAGTATATATATATATTATATATATTTATATATATTTCATATATATATATTTATATGTTTATTATATTTATATATATATATATTCATGTATTTACAATTATACGCATATATATATATATATACATATACACATATTTATTTACTATATCGATAGATAAAGAGAGAGAACGAGTAAGAAACATGAAGAGAAAAAGAATGTTAAATAGATTACATATATTAAGAAAATGAAAAGCCCCGTTACGTCGGCACATTGTTACATTATCAAGTCCTTGGGGATTAGAGAAAGAAAAATACAATAACTATAACTTAAAGGCATGACATTTCGAAGATGATTGTTTCTTGAAAACTTAAAATAAACGTTGACACAGACTTAGGAAATATTCTTAGGAGGAACAAATTTATTAGGATAGAAAATAACATAATTGATTCAAAAAATAGAAATTAACTACAACACAATACATCGGTAAAATTCATACAATTATATAAAATACATCTCATAATTACATTTTGAAATAATTACTTCTTTTACCCAGACATTCTTTTTAGACATCTAGATATTCATTCCTTACGAATAATATATGGTTTATGCCTAGTACTAATACTCTACAAATGCACAGACACGCACATACATACATACACACACACACACACATATATATATATATATATATATGTATATATATATATATATATATATATATATATATATATATATATATATACAGTATTTTTATATATACATTATATTTGTCTACATTTCCGGACACAAGCACTGTCAATTTTCAGTCTACAGATTCGAAATTTGATATACTGGATCGTGTGATTTGGGGAAATATTTGTAATCCTTTTTTGACTAAAGGTTTTGCTTCTAAGGTGTCAAAGTTGAATGATTTGGCCTTTGAGAACTCTACCACACTTCTCCCCCAATTTTCGGTACACCAATTGGAATTTTTTATATAGTATCCTTGCGCATGGATCTAACTTTATAACTTGATTTGAACCCAAAACAATAAATGTCAACGGGTCATAATTGACCTGCGCGTCTCCACCAAATTTATCAAATAATTTCTGGTCTAAACATTTGAAATTTTACATAAAGGGTTATCAGAGATACGGCAAGGTTTTAATCGGTTTGAGTCGAAAATTCGAACTGCCAATATATAAATGTATGTATGTTTGTTTGCATGTCTGCTTAAATTTTTCCACACATTTTTACAAGATCAGTACTGTTGTGAAACTTGACCCTTCGAACGACAACCACCGAAATATTGGCTAACAACAGTATCTTCCTCACCCCAGATTGGGCACTTTTCCACCGGGGGGCGCTTTTGTTCACCATATTTTATAAAATCATCCCCTCTTTTCGATTGTTTAGCCTTAATTTTAACTTACGTCACGTCCGGTTGGCGAAGGTCGTAACAAAAATGACGTCAGTTGTCCCCGTTCTTTTCCTCCATCGAAGTACGGTTTCGAGTACGCCTTTATACTATAACTTTTTTTTTTGCTCATAACACACCTGCAAACACTCGGGCATAGTCTAGTTCCCATGCGAATATAAATATATATATATATATATATATATATATATATATATATATATATATAATATATATATATATATATTTATATATATATATATTTATTTGTATATATATATATATTTATTTATATATATATATATATATAATATATATATATATATATTTATTTATATATATATATATATTTATTTGTATATATATATATATATATATATATATATATATATATGTATATATATATATATATATATATATATTATATATATAATTCAATGGTAGGTCGGTGAACCCTGGAAAACCCTGCTTAATACTACCGTTAGACAAAATATTTGTTTTTATTTACGTGTTAATTTTCTGAAGGAAAATCAAATTCATTACTTCCAATTATGAAGGGTATAGAAAAAAATGTTTATATATGCAATATTTAATTAAATTAAAAGAAAAAAAAATATGTATTAAATTAATTCTGATAGTGAAGACACGTTTAAATAGGCCGATAGAAAGTGGTATAATATATATATATATATGTATATATATATATATATATGCATATATATATGCACCCACCCACACTCACATATGTATATATATACTAGCAATCGGTGCCCGGCGTTGCCCAGGTGTTTTGAGGTTAATGCTGAGAAAAAAAAAGGGTCAATTTTTTAAAACTTTGACCCCTATTATGACCTTTTTAACATTTATTGTTTAGGGATCAAGTAAAGTTATTAAGTTAGATCCATGTCAAAGGAATCTATATCTAAAATATCACGTGTTTACTGTTTAGACCCAAAATTGTAGGAGGAGTTTGGTAGAGTTCTCAAAGGTCAAATCGTTGAATATATTAAATATTATTTTTTAAAGCAGTTTGGCCTTCAAAATTTCTGTTTGGCCTTTTTCGTCACCGATGAAATCTGGAGACGCAACGGGAATTTTCGGCAAAAAAAATGTTGTTACTATGCACATCTATGTAATGAAATACAATTTGTGGCAAAATTTCAGGAAAAACTAATGGATGGTTATCTCGCAATAGTCCGGACAATTCGCTAAATTATCTCGTCAAAACCTTAAATCTCGAATTTTTGTGCATTTTTTTTTGGAGGGGGGGGGGCTAATTTGGCATAATAGTGTCCATTTAATAGTATTATCTTGAAAAAATAAAAAAATAAGGAAAATTACCAAAAAAAAAACAAACAAGAACAACAAAAGTGTGCCGTATTTTTAAAAGTTTTATTGCGTTGTTTTTATTTGCTTCTTTTATTTCATCGGTGAAGAAAATGGCCAATCAGAAATTTTGAAGGCCAAACTGCTTTAAAAAATGGCCAAATTCGCGAAATTTGGCCTCGCTATAAAAAAAAAGGGGGAAATCCCCCTACTTGAACTTTCTGTTTAATTTCGCTTGTAGCGTTGATTTTTTTCTTTTTTCGCTATAAAAAAATAACTACTTGATGAAATTACGTGATTTTTTCTGTAGGAAAACTTTATCCCATGACGAGTACGTACAATATATTTTTTGTAAAAATATTTCCATTTTTTAATGTCAATGGAAAACTGCACACGTACCCAAACCCGAAATGTAAAGACCACGAGTGAACGCGGGTTTTTTTTCTTTAGTTTAGTTTCATAATGACGGCCGTGATGTCGGAGGTTCGATTGTTAGATTGTAAGTTAGTTTCGTATCTTTGTAATTTGTAAATCGCAAGTTAGGAAAAAATTAAACCCTTCCAAGATGGACAATAAATAAAGCCATAATATTTTATGGTATCGTTAAAAGCCTACGAACCATAGTTTTTTAGGAGATGTGATTATTGGATTAACCAATCAGAAATCGTCTGTGGCACACACATCTCTGTTTTTATAGATATATAGATAGAAGATAGATAGATAGATATAGATATATGTGTGTGTGTGTGTGGGTGTGTGTGTGTGTGTGCGTGTGGGTGTGTGTGTGTGTGTGTGTAGAAAGCATTGTTGTGGACAAGAAGTTTTTTTTTTTTTTTTGACTAATGCTGGGTTTATTATAAAAGTCATGCGTTTCAGTAGTTTTCGCCGTAATAATTCGCTAACATTAGAAAAAAAATACTCAATAACACCGGTCACAGTCCACAAAACAGTCAGTATGACATTTCTTTGATTAGACTCATGATCAAAACTGGGTCTGGAGTTTCGTCGGCGTCTAACAATAGTGTCGGTGGTTTTCGTAAAAGAACCCTCTTTTCATCGGAAGACACATGCGGGTCGAGACACGAACCATTATGGTTGCGTAACAGAAGGGAACAATGGGAACTTTGTCGATTCGTGATTTCTCTCTCTAATCAGTTTGTTTGTATTGAAATCATTGTATACTTTACGTTTTTATTCATACGCAAGTTCTCGCACACTTGTTTGTCGATTGACTTAGACGAATAACCTTAACAGATCGTTGCCAATCTCCGATTGCCGACACTCAGTATGTTAAAGACTTCCGACCCCGCCAGGAAATTTCCTTCTTCACCATTGTGCTATATTCAGTAATGGTTCCTGTGCCCAACGCATCGTTGATACGCTTACTTTTTCAGCGGTTTCTTTGGCCAGCTTATATTAGAATCAGAAGATCGTGGTGATGTTATTTTGTTCAATTAGGATTGCAACGCATGGGAAGGTGTACTTTCTTTTTAAACCAATGTAATGTAAATAATTAGATATATTGAGCATATTGTTTTTTTAAATGAGATATAAAATGAATATTTTATTTAGATTTTCAGTTGGAAATGCATCATTTTAAATAAAATGTTTACATTTTGAAAGCACTTTCTTATCAACTGCATTATATTCCTGTTCGCCTTTGTATAATAAATAGCGTGGGCTTACCACTTAATAATTCATTGATTTAAAAATGTATTTCCCGTAACACAACCATAATAATTATTAATTAATATCGTTATGAAATAAAATTCGACACGACCATAATTTATTAGACGTGAAAATCATTTTCTTTTTATACAGCCAATTAAGACATATGCCAACATTGTATGAGATACTATTGTTTGAATATTTATTTTTCTACAAATTACAATAATACTATACATTACACGATGTCTATTTTATGTGAAAAACATGTTTTATGTTGGTTAAAATGATTATTATTCCTTAACTTTAAGAAAAATAATTAAGCAAGTTTGCCATATGAACAAAAGTTCATATATGTAATACAGAATAACTTCAACAGGAGACAAAATTACTTAAAAATATGCGCTATGATTTATTCAAACAATATAACACAAATAGGTTTGTTGAATATACTTTTAATCGCCGTATAAACAAAGGAGTTATAATATGCGAACCTATTAATACGTATCGTGGACTACTTGATAAAAAAGAGGGACCTTTAGAAATTCTTCCATCCCTAATTACTTTAAAAGACCGAAAAAATCTGGGAGATATTCACATAAGACTTCTTGGTGTTACCATCATTATCAGGAATTTTGATTTCGGCAAACCATACGTCCTGACTATCTTCCTATTTTGGAAAAAAAGACATTAAATCGGAATTATCACTCTTTTATTCAAAGCTGTTTTATCAATACCTTGTATAGATTTGTCACACAGCACATTAGAAAATGTTATTAGTTGGTTCGGTATTTTAATATACTTGAAATGGGTATTCTGTATCCAAGTAGAAACAAATTTGAATTTTGTATGTCAAAAAATATTTCGGTCCATGTGTGTAAAATAGTGAACTTTTCAAGTAGTTACGCGAAAGCAACATACTCATAAACTAGTAACATTGCGTCCGTTTAACGAGGTATACAGCTTATGTACTCACTTTAATTTCTTTTATGATCTTTAAATCTATTGAAGCGTCTTCTACTACATGCTTACCTGAAATGAAAGATTTAATCTGTGTTGTTTCTAACTTCGTAGGCGAATGGTCGCGTGTATAACTCTCAGCACTATATACTTTCCGTGTAAAACTCGTCGTATCATTTAGTTAGGTTGCCAAATCTCGGATGGAGCTGTTCACAGCGGCGTGTCCTGCCTTGAAACCGGCTTACAAATTTAGCAGGTGAGACTATTTCTTATTCCAGCATCTGCTTTCCTATATATCGGGTGTTGCGATGTTGCCTCTGCTTTATTTAATTTTTATTATTTTAATGTGTGATACATTTATCAAAATGTATAATAAATTATTTTATTGATTTTTAGCCGAGAGGATATATATTTTCAGTATATTTTATTCATTGTATCATTTTTTCGTTCCGATGATTCAATTCACGTGTGCTCGATCACATTTTGTAAACAAAACAGAAGGAAAAAAAACGGGAGGAGAAGGCCTGCGAACAGGAGGAGAAGGGAGATACAGATACTTTAAACGAAGTGTGGAAAAGGAAAGATAAAGGCAGATAGAGAGAAATAAACCGTATATATAGAGGAAACTGTGTAGAGAAAGAGAGAGATATATCGTATATAGAGAGAAGTGCCTGATAAAAAGTTGTAAGCAGGCAGTTGAGCCTCGCGCTTCAAAGCAATAAGACTTAAGTCAGCGAAGGTCGGGTTGGCGAAGCCAGCGAAAGGCGACGACGTGGTAGCGCGTCGCGGAGGTAAATATCAACGACTTTAACCGTAGATCAGCGGCCAAAGTTAGAATATTGACCGAATAAAAGAATGAACCCAGCGAGTGAAGGAATCATAGATCAGTGAAACTCTTACTGTAAAGCAAGGACTTCGATTAGCTTCGGAAAACAAATATTGGAGTAATTAACACGCACGCGCGTAATGAAACATACAGCATCCGAAGGACAAAAATATGAAAAGTAACCTGCGCGCGTGTAATCAAACATAAACAAGTTATATGAAAGACATCTATATAAAAAAGGAGACGAAAGCAAGGTCGCATTTCCAAGGGCATTAAGTGAGTTTTTTAATCAAATCTTTCATTTCTCCAAAATCTCTCTCCCTCACCCTCTATCTAATTGAGCAGACGATTTCTTGTTGTACGTAAACATTGAGTGTTGATATATTTTTTCTCTCGGTAGGATTTGAATTCATTAAATAATTTCATTTAGTTAGGCATATTTTATTTTCTTTTCTTGAATTTTATTTTATTTTCTATATAAATAAAAGTTTGTTAATATTTCGATGATATTTTCCTCGTTATTTCTTATGTGATTTCGTTGCCCAGCACATTTCATTTATTGTTGTCTGCGGGACGGTTGTCCCATTCCCTTAACCCATTATCAAGGAACCTGGGAATTTTTATATATATATATATATATATATATATATATATATATATATATATATATATATATATATATATTATATATATATATATATATATATAATATATATATATATATATTTCTTTACGTCACCCATCTCTACCGTCCCAAGTAGGATTGGGATACGTCGTAACAAATGTCAAACGTATATCAAACGGTACATATATTCTCCTAAACTTAAACAAGTGCAGTTGTCTTATTGGAACAACGCAACACTTTCTCTAACTTCCGTAATCTTAACCTAAATTCCACGAAAAAAAATTACCAAGGAAAGCGTTCATGTTAGATTATGATCTGCTTGTATGCCTCTGACTTTGCTTAAACATGGTCGTCTTCAAATCCAAAGCCACCAGTTCCTGTTTAGCCGATCCATGAAATAAGCAAACCATATTCATTTTTAACAATACGAAATGGTTCATTTATTATCATTTACCGGCATTTGGTGCTTTAAAGTGTTGGCTGTCTTGTGAAATTATCTTAATTGTATTTATATAAAATATGTAAAGAAAGTGCAAAGTAAAGAGGAAATAATTACGGTTTTTAATAATAAAACACGTTTTCGAAAATAGGGATACAGATAAACATTCGGCATATAGTGATAATACATTTAAAATACATTTGTAACGAAGTTTACAAATATAGTCTAAACAAAATGTGCCCATAATTCGCTCAATTAGCTACGCGAAACTATGTGAACATACATTTCTCAAACGTATGCTTATCATTCAGTAAGACTATTAAAATTTCCAAGAAAACTCTGAAAAATGCCCAAAGTTCCCGGCGCCATAGAACTGAGTAAAGATTCATTTAAATAATGTTTTCGTAATAATGTATATTTAATCATTGAATGTTAGTTAGTGTATTTTTATGCTTAAAAATGAATCTTAGACTACAAAACAATTATAAACATATAGGTTCGCGGTCATGCATTTTAACAGAAACAGCGAGTTTATGAAGTTAGTTTTCGTCAATTAGAAAGAGGATGCCGCTATAATCTTATTGAAATATTATTATATGCAATGAGAAGGATTATTAAAAGTAAAACTCATACAAAGATTGTAATTAATCTCAACATGCGAGTAAAACTGTTAAACTATGTGAAAATTTCAAAATGTCAAACAGAAATAGACAATTACAACGAGATAGTTAATGATACTTTTCAGTTTCTACACAGAACCAATCATGTTCGATGCTAATTGAACATGGCTGTGTATCTGATGTTTTTATGTAAAAAAACAAACAAACATAGATAAAACATGTATTATATTTGTTCATAAAAAAACAGTACACGTTCGATTAATTATTAACTAGCAGGGGGTACCCGGCGTTGCCCGGGTGCTTCGAGGTGTGTGTGCTCGGGCGGGGGGGGTGTTAATAAAAACATAAGAATAAGCGAAGTAAATATATCGAATAAAAACACAAAACATCTAACGTAAGGCAACCGAACAATGTTAAATGTAAAAATGGGAAAAACAAAAAAAGAAAACGCGAAAAAAAAAAAAACCGAAAAAGGAACGTTAAAACTTCTTTAAAACATCTGAAAAATAAGCATCACCCCCCAAAAAAAACACTGCATAAAATAATCCTGTATCAGTATTAACATTAAAAAAATCGAAAAAAAAACACACTTCACACGACGATTCGAACCAAAACCTTTAGATAATGACGCCGCGCTCTAACGACATCGACGAAATCGGATCGTTTTTTTTTAATTTAAATTAAATCATGTTCCGACTTCGAATTCCCCATGCGTAGAAGCGAACTTGTCATGAGAGTACGGTTTTTGCTGACCCCTTTTTGTAGAAAACTGATGAATTTAGGGTGAATAAATTTATAGTTTTGCCAATTTTTCGATATTTGTCGGGCAAAGAGCGAACTTTAAAGCGCTATCAATCTCCTGAAAATCCGTGACTTGTGTCGAAAGTTTTTGCGAGACTTACAAACACACATGCATACATACACACATACACATATTTTCGCTTTTATATATATATATAGATGAAATTACTTTTAATACGATTATAGACATAGTAAGTGTGCGCATTAGATAATATTCTCCGATTGCTAGCAATATTATTAATAATAATAATAATAATAATAATAATAATAATAATAATAATAATAATAATAATCAACGTCGTAATAATAAAAATAATAATAATATTAATAATAATAATCAACGGCATACTACTACTACTACTGCTACTACTACTAATAATAATATGTGTAATAAGAACGATAGATACATATAATTTATCCACGATTAACATATAGGAACGTTTGATAAACAATAAGCTTCATTCAATTCATTAGGTTTGAAGTACATACATACCTTATTGTTGTAAATATTTATAATAGTTCCATATTTTCAGTAATATAATTAGTAATATTAACTGTAAATGAACTAGTAATATTACATGTATGATTGTGAATTATTCCTTTATATATGGCTGCTTTTAAGAGTTCCCACAATTTATTGGAGATGGAGTCTATGTTTTCAGTGGCGGCTTGCGTTCATCCCTTCGTCCGTCTGTGCGTCCGGATGATTGCCAAGTAACATTCCATTAGTTTTCCCCACAATTTTACGACAAATTGCATTCCATGCCCCGTTTCTTAGTGTTTTATCCGAATGAAATGAAACTTTGGTCATGACTAATTTATTATATTCAAAACCTCACATCATAATACTAAGGTATTTAACCTTTTTCCCCCCGTTCTACAACATATGTTCTAGATAGCCTCCATTTAGCTCCATCATTTCTTGAGGTACAGCAGGAAGTTGCCCATGACGTTCTTGCAGACTGAATGGGTAATGGCTCTAATCACCTCCCGGATGGTTTCCTTGAGTTCCGTGATGGTTCTGGGTTTCCCTGCATAGACATTGTCCTTAAGATACCCCCATAAAAAAATCTGGGGAGTTTAGGTACGGACTATGGGGTACCCACTCAAAATCAGTCTTGAGACAGATTACCCGGCCTCTGAAGCTCTCTTTCAACCAATATCGGGACAGGTTTGAGGTGTGAGAAATTATTATGTAGAAATACTATAATGAGAGTTTTATATTCTTTTGTCTGTTTTTAACATTAGAGTTGGGAATGTGTATTTGCATCATTTACTCCTCCCCATATGCTAATGCTCTATCTCCATTATGCAGCAATTTTCTCAGGAAAGAATGGTCAGAAAATATTAATTTTGATATTAATATTTGTATTACCACTTGGAATATATATATATATATAAATATATATATATATATATATATATATATATATATATATATATATATGTATATATATGGGGGATGCGTGTGTGTGTGTGTGTCTGGTTTAAACGGATAATAATTGCCTCCAAAACCGCTGTCTGTGATTTCTTTGTATTATACCGTTAAAAACCCTTCTAATCCGAAAACCTCACCCAATTCCTGTATATATCTACATTGTATATTAATACTGTATTCTTTTAAGTATATCATCTCGAAAATGGGCGAAAAAAATTGCTCTTCTCCCCAGGCTAATGTAGACTCACATAGTCTGCACGTACCTTAGGAGGGTTTTTTAAGCTTTCGCTCCAAAACAATAGGAGGTTGTTTTTTTTTAAAATCGATAAATACTAAACATCTCCGGAAGTCTGTTGCTAAAGAATTCATTAACTTAACCTATATATCGTCCATAGAATATCTTTAGAATATATCCCTATTAGCCACAGTTTCGTGGCCACACTATAAGTAATCCATATTAACTAGCTAAATACATTTCTTTCACTTAGATCGGAAACGTACTGGTGATTATCCTTACATGAAAAAAAAACACCTCCCCGCATTTTAGAACACTTACTAATCATTATACCATAATTCTCCAATTAGTCACTAATTCAAAAAACATATTTGAAGTGTTTGCTCTCTAGTATAAATTGATTTTAAATCTACAACCCATAGTCATACATAACTCCTTTCAAAACGTAATCACATCTTCCAATCTAAACCCTATTCTGAGGAGTGTAACTTCAAAGCAGATACACATTTTTGTTATTAACTTTATTAATCCTAACTGCGGAGCCATAGAAATAATTGGCCTTGAAACCAGGCGCAGGGAAAATCTCGGTGCTGATGGGCTCATAGATCTGATCAGGCCAATCATCAAGGAGAAGGAACTCTCCTGTTTGTAAACCTGCTCCACTGACTTCATACGTCTTGGCAAAATCGAGGGAGGGAGGCCTCCTAAGTCCTGGACGACAACCTCCTTAGAGTTGTTAAATTGATCAAATCACTGGTTTGCACACCTAAACTGCTTAAGGAGTTTATAGACTCTGCCTATCGCCCGACTTCCATACTCCTTCTTTGCCTATTAGACAGAAGCAGATGTGCGGCTGCAGTGACTCATCAGAAAAGCTTAGTGCTTAACATTTTTCCTGACTAGGTCAATGAAAGCCGTCCCTAACATTTGCCTCATTCGTTTCCCCTACACCTGGGAATGTTGGCCGTGCTTCTTTACCATACATGCAAGCATGATTAGACTGGGCCACTTCTGTCGGATAGGTTTGAGAGTACCGGTTCGACAGTTGTTGGTTGCTCTATCATCAGTTTTATAATATTGGGATGTTTGTACTGCCATGTCGCGCATGGAAAGGGACCATTCACTCATATCTGGTAGGCATTCCTGAGGGCACATTCCTGTGGACGAGGAGCCGGCTGATGTTTTACTCGTGTTGCATTATAGTGGCTAAGAACACTCTCTTTTCTTTGCACCCAACCCTAGATCTGAGACTATGAAGTAAAATTAAATGACAGCTCAACAAAAAAAAAGGTCAAATCAGACACACACTCACACAACTCGTATCCCCATTGAGGCTTGCATTTACAAATATCCGAGGACTTAGAACTAACTTAGATGATCTAGAATAATTTCTCCTAGCAAACTCTCCAGATACATTAGCACTAAATGAAACTAAGTTGCCCTCCTCCATCCTATCTTATATCTATCACATGTCTGGTTATCTTACACGTTGCCGTAAGGACACTGACAGACACATGCAGGGGCTTGGAGTCTATATTCGTAACACCCTCCGATGACCAGCTCTCTCCATGTGCTTTTAACTAACTTTAAAATATAGCAGTAGCTACCTGTATTTTCTTTATAACCCTCCATCAAACCAGAACTGTGATATAATTAATCATGTCTCTTACAGCATAGATGTTGCAATCTCCCTTGACACACACGCCCAAATACATGTATTTGGAACCTTAACGCCAACCACAGAAATTGGCTTGGTTTATCTAACTACACTAACACAGCTGCTACGGTAATCCAGAACTTTGCTATATCCCATTTTTGACATAGACAGTAACATTCCGGGGCAGTCTCCCAGATCGCCAGGACCAGCAAGCTTCACTTTTGGATCTATTTCTGACATCTGTTCCTGATGATTGTGCTAAAAATTCTCATTGTTCACTCGGAAATGATCATCACACTGTGATAATGATAGACATTACCCTAACTCCTTGACAACAAGTTGAATAGCCTTTGGTCAAAGCGACAACGTACTACAATAAGGTTGACTGAAATGGCATTAGTGATCCAATAATGGGGAAATATCTTTTATCTGCCTGAAAAAATTCGCTAATGAGACTAATGAATGGTTCAAATCATCAATTGCAGCACCTGTTGCGAGAGGGAAGTTCTATAGCAAGCCCAATTCACCCCAATTGTTTACTTCTACATTCGCAGCTGCCATTACTAAGAGGCAACATGCATATCGCATTTTTTACACAGGAATGACCCCATTATCAAGACCAAGTGGTCACTCAAGGATAAGGGTTAAAGAGTGTACAGTAGAAATCGGACAATCTGGTAATCATTAGTAATGAAAATTCGGTAAATTTGATAACTTATATGGAAAGGCTCCTCAAGAGCTTATTTACGTTAGATTTGAACACAACCATATTGTAGTCAGCCGGAAACCAGGAAAACTGAAGACAATTCCATAGGCGTGCAGTTCTAAGAAAGGGTTTGCTCATGGAATCTACGTTTAGGTTTGAGCACAGATAAAGAGTGGGGGGAAATATTGATAGTGTTTTCAGCTAGACGAGTGTGTCTTGTAAAAGTTAGGCGAGAGGGGACTATAGACTGAAGCTCAATCGAACACTTTCCATGAAAATAACGATACATCAGAGACAAACTCGCAACATCTCCTCTGTGAGATAGTGGTTGCAGGGAAGAGAAAAATACATTTGCTACGAGGCTACGAAGTCTATTTTGAACTCTATCAAGGCAGGGCAAGTTCTTTCTAGCAGCTCCTGCCCAGATGTGGCAACAGTATTCCATCCTTGGACATACGTATCTCTTATAGGTAGAGAATTGCATCAGCAGTGAGATATCGACCGGATCGATAGAAAGATCACACCATTTTTCCAGCGGTCTTGACAACAAATTTGATGTACGTGTTCCATTTAAGATCAGGAGTAATGGTCAAGCCCAGAAGCTTGCCACAACTTGAGGCCCCCTGTAGACCAGAGCCATTCATTTCAATTGATGCCAGATAACATCTTGGTTTTAGATGCATTAAAAGTAAAAACCACCTATTTCGCCATAGTACCACGTGCACGAGATCAGAGAAGAGAGAATCAGAGAGAACTTGGTCGTTTACGGTTTTAGATGTGCTACCATAGATAGTAGTGTCATCATAATAGATGTTTACGAATGATGTAAGGATGTGATTTGGAAGATCATTAATATAGACCAGGAAGCGATTTGGACCCAGGATGGACCCCTGAAGGACTCCAGCATTAATACTAAGAGCTTCTGATTTTTTCCCCTCACCTACTACTCTTATGAATCTATCAGAAAGAAATGACTTAATAATTGAGAAGACATGTCCAGCTCTATCATAGCTAGAGATCTTGTGAAGTAAACCTTTATGCCATACCCTATCAAAGGCATTAGATATATCAAGAGCAATTGCCTAGAAAGGTTGCCTCCGAGAGATTCGCTAATCCTATGAGATATAACTGTAAGCACATCTGCTGTAGATCTAGAAGAACGGAAACCATATTGAGTGTCACTAAGAATGTTATTTTTGTTGAGATGGTTGATTACGTCTGTATTTAACACAGATTCCAGCAACTTACTCATGACGCACAGGAGACTTATTGACCTTTACTGAGAGGGTGATGAGCGATCACCTGAATTCTTAAATACACGGCATACTGATGCAATTTTCCAGGGTGATAGGAAGCTATTTTCCTTAAGACAGTGGTTAAACAGTTTTGTAAGCATGGGCGCTTGATGAGGTTGAAGTCTTTTGAGTACTATATTTGGAATACAGTCTGCCAAGTTGCTTTACTGGAATAAAGGTTTTTTATTAGCTTGGCAACATCACGTACAGATATACGTATATCACATAGTGCGTTTTCTGATACAGGCGGAGATATTGGGAGTTGGCGACCTTGGTCGCAAAAGGTAGAATTAGCTGCAAATTTCTTGGCAAATAGTTCGGAGTTGGCTGATGCTGACGAGATTACCTCAGGTCCATTGATGATAGTTGGGATAGAGCACACGCTTCTGTTCAGGATTCTGTTTGGTATTTGTCAAAACTGGTATGAACCAAGCCGTGCTCAGCTACTTTGGGCTGAAGAAATGGAGCATACAACTCTCTTGCGTTCTTTATTATTTTCTTACAATGGTTTCTGGCAGCTCTGAAAGTGGCTTTAGTTTCCATACATCTATTAAGCAGTGGAAAAATGCAGCATCACATTCTGGAGTAAACCATAGATGGCTGTTTGGTTTTTGCTGGAACTTTTTTGAGGGTATGAAACGGGCTATACCTACAATTAACCATTCCGTTAGGTCTGATACTATAGAGGACACATCCTTTTTAAACATGGAACGCAAAAGTAGATCCGATATACATGTACAGAAGCTATCCCAGTCAGCCTTAATGTATCGATATACGGTACGATGGAGAGGTGCGTCTTGGGACTTATTTAATTTCATTTTTATCGTAATTGATACAACAGAGTAGTCGGAAGATCCAAGAGGAGACAGAACAGAAACTGAACATAGTTCAGGGCAAGTTGTGAGAAAAAGGTATTGTAAGCTTGAATACTGCCCATCATGGGTGGGTTCACGAACAATCTGAATGAGAAATCCTTACAGAACCTCCCCTCATCAACGGTTTGAGTGGGGCAACCATTCCACGTTGTGAACATTGAAGTCTCCACATACGTGAATGTTAGCTGAATGATTAGCAGATAGGACTAGGTCAATTTTCTCAGATATGCTTTTAAATATAGTAACTTCGCTGTTGTGGGGGCGATAGAGAGTAAATATAAATGCAGTAGTGTGAGCTAAAGCAACCTGGAAACACATATAGGGCAAGTTACGATCGTCTTTACCACATGGAAGGCTATCATAAATATAAGCACATATTCCATGCCCATGGCGATCTTGGGGGTCAAATTTAGAAGTTAAGTTAGAGTATCCTTTTTGCTTAAAAAGAACAGGTCTGGTTTAGTCGCCTGTAATTGGGTTTCAATTTATCCGGCATACGTCCTGTACAAACAAACAACAGTATATAGAGGCTATAAATAATTGCAAGATGAAGTAACACCAGCTAAGACTAAATATACTAAAACCACCTGGAAACACATTGAAGCGCAAACATTAGGAACTTATGATTTCTGGAAAATCTACAAGTGTAGTAAATAATGGGCAACCAACAACACTGTCAAACACTCAAGAGGTTGTTTGCACAGCAACTAAGAAAGCTTACATGCTTGCCCGTGATTTTGTCTCAAACTCTACTTTGGACCTAGGAAGCCATTCCTTCCCTAATTTTCCTCTCCGGACAGAAACCACGCTAGCTGATCTGAAGATCACACCTTCCGAAGTACATGATATTATAAAAAATCTAGATACCTCAAAAGCATGTGGGCCTGACAATATCCCGACTGTACTATAAAAAGGTTCCGCTGATATTGCTCCCGTTCTCTCTAAACTCTTTAGAACATGCCGTAATGAATCTTGCTTTCCTGGCTTCTGGAAAACTGCTTCTGTAGTACCAGTTTACATAAACTCTGGCGAAAAGACTGACCCAATAAATTATCTCTCAATTACCCTCCCACCTCTTATCGCCAAAATATTAGAGTCCTTAATTAATCAAGCTCAAGTCAAACACCTTAAAGTTGCTAAACTTCCATCATACCACGAATGAGGATTAAGGCAAGCCCGTTCTACTGCAGATATTTTAACTGTGATCTCTGAACGTTTATACCAAACCTGGATAAGGCAGCCCAGGGGAGGGCAGTGGCCCTTGTTATATCTAGGTCTTTTGGCAGGGTGTTACACGAAGGTCTTTTGATGAAAAGTAAATCCTACGGTATTACTGGGCAAATGCTTAGCGTAATTAGATCCTTCTTCAATGAGAGAAGAATCAAGGTTGTCCTCGATGGGCAAACGTCCCAAATATTTGATATAAATGCTGGTATGCCTCAAGGATCGATTCTTGGACCTTTGTTATTTCTGATATTCATAAATAATTTACCTCATAAACTTGGCTCTGAGATAGGTATATTTGCCGACGACACGACGCTCTATAGCAGGCAGCTAGGGGAAACTAATGAGCACATATCTAAGGTAATAGCCGCAAACCTTGAGGAAGACATTGAATCTGTAGTGGAATGGGGTCAAAAGGGATGATAACGTTCAACACTGCCAATACAAAGCTCGTTTCTTTTAATAATTACAAGAAACCTTTCCAACCACCAATATCTATAGCTAGATATACTTTATCTGATAACACTTCGGTGAAGCTTTTTGGCTTAACGTTCACAGGAAACATGAGTTTGAATAGATACGCCGATATTATTGCTACAAAGTATCCGCCTGAAAGTGTCCTGTACCTTTACAAAGCCACCATTCGCCAATGTATTGAGCACTGCTGTCATATTTGGCCTGGTGCATCTGCTACTAGTCTTTTTCTCCTGGACAGCGTCAAAAAAGTATCGACGACCTAATACCTCCCGACGATCTGTAACCTAAACTTCAGCCCCTGTCCCATCGAGGAAATGTTGCACCCCTCTGACTGTTTTACAAGTATGTTAATGGTGGATGCTTCGACGAACTACAAGCCCTTCTACCCCCTCGAAGAAAATACCCCGATAAACCCGACAAGCGGGTATATATATATATATATATATATATATATATATATATATATATATATATATATATATATATATATATAATTGTCTGTGAGTGTGTCTGTGAGTGTAAGGACGTTCCATATGTATTCCAACCAACAAGTCTCATAATTTTAAAAGTGGACAAAACTATTTATTAGGTGTCTAGGAAGAGTTCTTAGATTCGTATTGGAATACCTGGAAGAAGTACACCTATTCGGTAATCAAACCTCCTTTCTAAGACAAAATTGTCACATTTTGACCAAAGTTAAGATCCTTATACTACCAAAAATTTGAAAGACTTGGGGTATGAAATACACAAGATTGGTAAAACAGATGCTAGTTAGAATGTTTTTGTTTAAACACACAAGATATTAGTATCCGCTTTTTTAAGCTTTTATTTATGCAACTATAAGTAATATTATTTTATTAAGCCCGTAATTATGCTAGATGCTAATTCAATTCAGGTATTGGTTTTATATGATTTTTTTTTATTTTACTGCAATGTAAACTACAATCACTACAGTTCGGCATTTAACGTCATACTAGTTATGATGTGATGAGTCCTTTATTAGAACATATGCAGACTACATTTGAAAAATAAAATAGTGATTCTACCGATTTTGATGTTAATAAAATATTTCATATTTGAAATATTACTTAATCTTCATTCAATCTTGGTCTAAGTTATATATTTCTTCTAATATCATATGCCTTATTGTGATATTTTATTCAGCAAGGTTTTCAAGTCTGAAATACTCCAATAGCTGATGTATTTATATAAAACTCGAAATAAACTAATATTGCGGTGTGATTTTTTTCCTTATATATTATCGGTTTCTGAAACTAAAAGCTAATATATTACTGCTTTTACTCTTTCGCGTATCCTGGAATAATAATTGATAATCAGAAAGAATGCACAGTTGTTACGTTGTTAATTCACCTTCAGTGTCATGAGAAAAAGTTTACAAACATTCAACAGACATCTCAGTACGGGATCATATTTCAGGAATATTTTAATGAGTCGGTTATAGTCTGGTATGCAGCTATAACCACATGGGGTAAATATTACATACATTAATAGGCATATCATGTTTGCCAATGCTGATTGTTTGCATTATTTTTAATATACATTTTTCTGTAAATTATATAAAGAAAAATGATATATGTATGTGTAAGGGTGTTCCAGAAAACCACCTACGTATGCAGCATCGCTATTTCATTCATCAATGAAAATAACTTCCAGCGTTGTTTACGCCACGATGATAAATTTCCCCTGTTGAGATACTAATTATCATCCAACTACACGTTATATTAGACGTAGGTGGTTTCAGCTACTGACTCCTCTTATTATCAAAGAGAGCATTAAAAAAATCTGAAAAATACGCATTTCTCAAATACAATAATCATTACTTAGTTGAGTTTAGAAATAATACTGCGCAGTTTTAATAAAATGTGATACATATCGTTGTTTATATAAAGCAAAATAGGCACTCATGTTATTTTAATACTCAGAAATACGGCGTGGGGCAGATAAGAGAAAGGTTATTTTTTAAACATATGCTACACTAATCTACAGAAATGCAGGAGCATTGTTGATAAAACGGTATTTCGGAACACTGAAAACCCTTCTAAAAAGGTATTAATCGAGGGGGATTATATCAGTAATTATGAACATATAGCTTACGCCCATTTTCAAATATATAATGACATATTTTAACCTAACTCATGAGATATGGTCGTATATTTAACTGTCTTTCAGGGAAGCGAAAAAAGTAACTCATCCTTTGTATGTCGCGTTTGAACTCTATCTATAGATAGGTTGAGTTGAACATCTGCCACAGTAATCACTAAATACTATTGAGAGGACCAAAGCGAGGGGGTTACTCTATAAAGATTTAAAGGTTCTAGGAACTGTTCCTAATGCGTACAAATCGCTTATCATATTAATGGATAAATAATTGATCGATAACCATTCTTTAGATTAAAATTAAACACAAACAATGTAACATTTTAGAATGTATTTTGTAGACTTATTTGCCGTTTTGAAGATCACGATTTCCAAAATTAATTATAAAATGTACATAAGAAATTTTAAGGTTATTTACATCAGAGTAATCAATATTATTTTTAAATCTGTATGACATGTGACACGACAGTGTGAAGACGTAGTATCTTTGCATATTATTACATAAAATAAAGTCAGCAACATTTGTTAGTTTTTAATTCTAGCATTTTCCACATATTGCATAGTAATCCTAGAATATTTAGTACAAAATACTAAGAAATAAATCAAGTATCAAATTAAACATTGCCGAGTCGGAAGAAAGGCTTAGATATATTATAGGTTATGCAGTTTTCGTTATTATTATTATTATGTAGGAAACATTACTATATTGAATATTATATTGCGTGTAATACGTAGTACAGAATATATATATATATATATATATATATATATATATATATGTATATATATATGTATATATATATATATATATATATATATATGAGTAGAAATGTATGATAAAGAATACGAAAAGTATAAAAGCTTATAACTTTTCTTTATTCGATTTCAATTGGTGACGTGCATGAATAAAAAATAATATTACGAAAAAACATTTAAACTTTTTTTTACAGGTACATTATTTTCGACCGATCCTACAGTCTTCATCGGTGCAGTAAAAGTATGAGCGTGCACGGAGAAAAGGGGAATGGAAAAGGAAGGATGGAACAGGGACAGGAGGTATAGCCAATGAGAAGGTGCCACGTCAGTTTTAAATATATACACATATAAGTAAGCGCACGCGCACATGCACACAGTACATATACACATATAAACGAAAAATTAAAAATTAAACAGCAAAAAAAAAGGAGAAAACTACTGGAATGGAAAATAATAAGACAACCTACAACATGTAGAGACCTACACCACCCATGTAGATTATGTCTTCATGAAAAATGTGCTACCTGATCTTTAATGAAACTCAACATCTATTAAACTATAGAAGAGAAATAGCGAACAACTGTGTTCACAGGAGAAAATTTACTGTAGGATAGCGATATACAATACTTTTTAAACTAACAAAATCTATAGAAAATGAACAAATAAATAAATTAAATAAACATGAATACATATAAACTATCACACATATGTGTATGTATATATACATATATATATATATATATATATATATATATATATAACTATATATAGCATAAAACACCCTAACCTAGGTTAAAAACAGGTCAATAAACTAGATATCCAGGCTAAATAGAGAACACGCAAAGGAACAGGTCAACCATAGGTCAAATAAGCCTTTATCCGGTACGTGCATATTCATTGGCTGATGAGAAGGGCGCGGTGGATATTAGAAAGCTGATTGGCTAAATAAAATCTCAATAGAAGTTGCGTATGTGAAAACGACAGCCAACCACAAAATTCGTGCATAAGCCTGAAGAGTCCTAGAGTGGATGAAACTTGGAATATTCAGTATAGCTTAATCGCCATATATATTTTATAAATTACTATATTAATATATATATATATATATATATATATATATATATATATATATATATATATATATATATTTACCAGTTGTGAAAAAACAGAATGGAGTGCTCAATGTGTAGCCAGAGCAGTATATAAGAAATTTATTACTGTGAGTCCAGAATGAGTTCATATATTGTTTCAACTAGAGGAAGATCCGCAAAGAGAGGAAATATCCAACTAGCATCGTCAGAATTCATAGATAGTCCATCCATTATATAGGTGTTACATCAAGCAAGTTGTTGTAATTTTGAAATTAATTCGAAATTGTACGCATTTACTCATATTATTGCATCATATTCCTCTGTTATTGTTGATTTTTAAAAGTTTTTTTTATGCGTTCTGAAATATGGACCAATCACACTTTTTTTTTTTTTTTTAAATAAAATTGATTCATTATAAACTTTACGACGTCTTAAAAACGAACGCATTCTAATCCAAAAAACAGTGATCATATGTTACTTGTTTCTGATTTTGATTGAAATAATTATCAGTGAAGGCGCGAAATAATCATTTTGTTTGACGTTTTTTTCAGATCCATGTTTTTCTGACGCTTCCTTATAATCGTAATGCTTCTTTCTTTAATGATGATTATATTTCACGGTATTTAATTTTCTTATAATTATTATTTTTATTTCCTTGATAATTAGTATTGTAAATTGATGTGTATGTATAGTTAAATATAATACTAAAGAGGATAAAATAAAATTAATATCAGCAATCTAATTTATTTCTCAGTAAAATAAAAATAGTAGACAGCATTTGAATAATATCATCCCAATACGCACTATATATTATGTTTCGCTTTGGTATAGTTGCACGTTTAGTAGTCGCCTTCCATTGGTGTTGTAGTGTGTTTTTACGGCTTTGTTGCATGGAAGATTCCTGTGGTGTCTTTGCTTTATACACATTACTCATGTAAATGTCTTATATGTAATATAACGGCAATAATTAATATGCGTAAGTACGAATTCTGAAGTTTAAATATCGCGCTGTCAATGTAAGGAAACACGCAGAAAGGAGAAAAAGTCAAGTGTACTGATTTTTACAGATGATAGAATACAAGTATTCCTTCATTGTAAAAATTAATACATTAGCAAGATTATATAACTCAGAAGGACCCTTCTTTTTTGGGGATTACACCGAATGAATTAATTGAAACTTAAAAGTAAATCCAACAGCATGATATTAATGCATTTTTTTTAATATATTATGTACTTTACATTTATTATATTTGTTCATTTTAATGTTGTGGAATATAGTTAGTTTATACCAGTTGTGTTTAGTTTTTGTAGATTATTCAAGGAACAAATTCCATAAGAATTCTATGTCGCAATATTGTAGTTTGCATGAAGTCGAATTTTCACATTTTGTTGGCGAGCAGTGTTGCAGATAGATATGTTTATGAAGAAAAACAAATACCACAGTAAAAGAAAATACAAGTAAAGATATACGTCAGTCAGGTGTGCCTTAGATGTTCATCAAACAAAGACACAGTTGTTTTTTTTTGTTTTTTTTTTACAGTTGATAGAGGGATTGTATTATCCGTAAGTATCGCATACAGAATTAGCCGAAACAATCAAATAAAACTCAAATTCACCCAATCGAATATTTTCCTACACAAATAAAAATAACTCTCTAATCGCTTTAATTTCCTCCACATACACATACAAACAAACAAACAAACAAACAAACGAACAAACAAACACACGCACATAAATGCGCGTGTGTGTTTATTTTAAAAATACCAGATTAGGGTGTGTGAAATAAATAAATATTCGTATTATTTGAGAGCGAAAACAAACATTACCTATTTTTTTATATTGTTTACGTAAATAAGAGAAACACATTTTAAGCTTTATATCTATTGGCGAAAAATAAATTTGTTGCATTTTTTTTTAATTTATAGAATTTAATTACGCATTATAACGTATATCATGCTCTAACTCACATAGCAGGCTTTTGCATCAGCTCGATACAAATAGGTGTAATGTACTACAGATTCTCTAATCTGAAATTATATTAATTTATCTGTCTATGTATCTATCCATCTCTCTACCCCCTCTTTATAGATATACAAGCAAACGTACCGTCGTTGATTGGGTTAAAAAAACGCCTACAGAAAATGGACTCTGATTTATGAAAGTATGATTGCTTATGAAAACGAAGGTGTGTATAGAGATAGCTTCGAACTTGGGGGTATCAAAACCAAAGCGAAATATGATGAAAGTAAAAATAACATAGATAACCTTCACAATTTATTATACAATACCTGTTCAGACTGGAACACGTATCATAATATTCTGTGGATCTATATTAAAAAAAAAAAAAACTTGTTAAACTTTGTGACATATTTCCAGTCTATGGAGGTCAGGTGCAAACGAAAACCCCATAATTTTTATTATACCATATTTCTTCAAACTGAAACATGATTATAAAAGTATACTTACGCAGATAGATATGAAAAGTCTGTATTACAGTGTATGCCTATTTCCATTCCATGGAGGCCAGACGCGAACGCAGAAACCACAAATTTATTATACTATCCCTAATTAAGTTATACTTATAAAAGTATTCTTCTGTGCATCTATTTCAGAAACACTTGTAAACTGTTTTTCTTCATTTTTAAATTTTTAATGTCCATATTTTGTGGACCAGGCGCGGAAGCAGACCCCACAATTTTAATGAATCACCGTTCTGCCAGATCCAAGATACCCATGGCTGTGTCTGGATACATCTTCTATCATTATATGTAATCGGTTATTTTTTTAAATAGTAAACCATATAGGAGCCTATTCGTGACCAGACAAACGCACACACATACATTCAGCTTTATATTATAGATATATGTAATGTGAATGTGTGTGTCTCTCTCTTTGTGTATATATATATATATATATATATATATATATATATATATATATATCCACATACAATGTTTTTTCGCTGTTTCACAGCTCAACAGTGTGGTTAGACAACAATCACCTCAAGCCAGGATTAAAACTGTATCAGTCAAACGACATTCGGAACTTCTAACTGTTTCGCTATACCGCTGCTGCTATGCGGACAGTTAATTACCAATGTTTTCACGTTGTCCAAACACCTAAGCACAATTATTTTTACACAAAGAGCATCGCTTCATAGGCTAAGAGTAATTTGTATATCACCCTCTAATATGCTCAATCTATGATAGGGAACATTAGAGTTATCCACGTACAGTGCATGCGTGTGATTTTAATAGGGATTAAAAGATATACAGATATAATATAATACACTTACTATAGCCATCATATAAGTATATGCGCCTTATTGTTAATGTTTATTTTTTATTTACTATATCGCAGATAGATTATTCGTATATGCATACAAAGTTCTTTTTTTAAATTTCTCAGGCGTTATTGCAGCTAAGAGGTTTATTCCGATCTCAGACAATTTGATGAGAAAAACGTTACTAAATTTGGATAAATACAGAATCGAAGCAGATGTCTATTTCTGATGGAGACCGCTAATGATGTGCCCCTTGCTTGCAAAAAATGGACGGTTCGTTCATAAATTGGACGCGGTCAAGCAGCAGAACTCTTCAAGGTTTAATCGAATTTACTTTGCTCTAGGCAAACACCACAATTTATCTGTAGAACCGACTGAAATATAAACAACAAAAATGGAAAAATAATAAAACAACAGAAATAATGATGCAAGTTTTCAATATTTATTATTTTGAAAGATATATCTGGTTCTTTTCTTTTAATCCATATGTGTGTTGTTCAATAAAAAAAAAAATACTGATTCCACTTAATATTATTCTTTTGCAAAATATACATTGTATATTTTACAGAGATGTAATCTGTTGTATATGTCGATACGACTATAAGTTAAGGGTATTATGTTTTCTAATCTCGGTTTTAAGAACAAAAGATAAAAAAATCATCATTTTTGAACAACATCTTTCTGTTGAGTAAATTATGTATCAAGTAAATTAATGTAGTATACGTATATATATACATATATCAATTTATATATATATATATATATATATATACCAATATATATACTAATATATATATATATATATATATATATATATATATATATATATATATATCAATGGATATCAAGAAATTGGTTGATAGAAAATAAAAGTGCATTTCATTAAAATGGTTTAATATTATTTGAACAAATTCAAACAATATGTCGTTTTAAAATGTTTACAAGAATAAAATAAAATAAAAAAAACATACTTTAAGAATAAACCATTAATGCTAAGACACATTTCCAATATAAGGAAAAGTAAACAAGTGGTGCGCGATCAAGGAAAGATATAGAACACTATGTTGTATACTTTAAAATGACCCGGAGATGGATTATAATACAGAAGGTTTTAATGATAGAAGAAGTGAGGTACAAGAGCGGAATACCACTGCATTAGGTGACCGGGTCAGGGAACCTCACACAAACAAACCGATTTCGAATTGAAATTGGCAATATTACATAGGAGGTGTAAGTATAGACCTGGGAAATAAAATAGGTGCAAACTTTGTTAATTGCAAGCCTTTTACATAGTCATTTCTAAAGAAGAAATATTAAATAAAATGCTGGATGCTATACAGGGATGTTTTCACAGGAATGAGCTATTTTAATCACGTCCTCAACGTAGCTGAGATAAAACAAAATCATTCTGAGAAATATAAAGGTTCTTTGGTGCTGATAGCAAACAATGATGTAAGTTAGTTGTGATGAATGATTCAAATCTAGCAAGTAAAGCTGGATCCAAATATTTTACACTATAAACATATTTAGAAGTAAAGACCATGGATTACTAGATAAAAAATTAGATATATAATAAGGATTAGCATGGATTAGCAATAATGTCTCGAAACTGATAACACTTTTCAGTCATATTGATTGCGAAAGGGTTGATACCATTACCAGATAACTAGTTTAACAAACAATCGCAATATATATATATATATATATATATATATATATATATATATATATATATATATATATTATATATATATATAATTGTTTCCTTTTCAGATTAAATATGTTTTTAACTCATTTCAAAGTGTTTTTAACATATTTCATTAAATGTTTTCTCATATATATATATATATATATATATATATATATAGATATAGATATATAAGTATATATATATATATATATATATATATATATATACATATATATATATATATATATATACGAGACGCGTGTAATAAGTAATGCCCCTGCACAGGAGTAGAGCAATGAAACTTGGCACAGTTATTATTATTTCTCTACAAAAGACCCATCCAGAGTTATTTATTTGTCCCATCGTTTGATGCAGGTATGGATAACGTTATTGTAGAACATCCCAGGTTGGTCCTCCAACCACGGCGTGACTTCAGAAATCAAGGCTGCTTCATCTGGGAAAGTTTTTTTTTTTCAAAAACAACTTCATGGATGGAAAGAGGTGAAAGCCAGTGTGTGCAAAGTCAGGAAAGTAGGGAGGATGGAGGAGGATTTAATAACCTAACGCCCCTGCACCTGATTTGGCGATATGTTAGTTGTGGACCGGAGCTTTGTCCTGCAGGAGGAGGAAACATTTTCTGATCTTGCCCCGCCTCTGGATGTTCATAGCTTCCCTTAATTTCCTCAAAAGTGAAGTATAATAGGCTTTTGTAATTGTGGTACCCTTTGCCAGGAAATCTGTCATCCCTACTCTTTCCTGGTCACAGAAGACTGTGAGCATGACCTTGCCAGTAGAGGGCTGCACTCTTGCCTTGTTTGGAGGTGGTGAGTCCAAGTGATTACACTGCATTGACTGGACTTTGGTCTCTGGATCATAGTGATGGACCCAGATTTTTATTCAAATTTATCCTCGAGCACACGACACGTTCTCGCTTCTGGAATAGTGTGAGCAACTGTGGGGCCCATCTGACAGACATCTTATTCATATGCAAGTGGTCATGAATGATAGTTTCCACAGACCATGTACTAATCGTGTCCTCTTGGACTATTTGGCAAATAGTAATGCGCCGATCTTTCGGATTGGCAGCCTCAACATGATGGGCAGATGCCTCACCAATGGCAGAAGGGGAGATGCCAGATCTTGGAGTTGTTTCCATAGATTTCCGGGCATGTTTGAATTCACGATGCCAGCGTTTTACAAGCTCATATAATGGGGCATTATTACCATAAGTTTCTTTTATTTGATAAAACGTCTCCTGTAGTGGGCGTCCTTTCAAATACAAAAAGCGGATTACTGCTCGACATACAACAGGCTTCCTTTCACACTTGACTCATTCCAAACACCTGAAAAACAGAAACCTATTAGTGCAGAGATGTTATTTGTCACATTGCCCGTAAAGATATAACTCATTACACATGCAACATTTCAGCTAGATCAGACAACTGTATGTGAGTCAGGCGCATAATATATTGCACCCCGCTCGTGTACATATATATATATATATATATATATATATATATATATATATATATATATATATATATATATATATACATATATACATATATATACATATATATACATATATATATACATATATATATATATATATATATATATAGAGAGAGAGAGAGAGAGAGAGAAATCATTAAAAAAAATTTAATTAAGGAATGGGGATTCATTGATACTGTTTTTGGACCAGTAAAACTTTAAAAATTATCGCTTTTAGATACTAATCTATCTAAAACCGTTTTAATCAAAAAGAAACAAAAAAAACAAGGTAAAGCCCCACTTTCATTGGAGTAAAATGTATTTGAGCTAAAGATTATTTTTACTATGAGAATACTTATTAATGGATCAGGTGTTACTATCGGCTAAGTATTTTAGAACTTAACTCCTGAAGCGGTGTTTTGTATTGAAGCCATGCATAACCTCAGCATATTTTGGTGTGATGGTAAACGTGGGTGTATCCATCGTAATAAAAGTATTATCATTGCTACGATATGCTTTGAAAACTAATATTTTGAATAAATTAGCCTAGTTCTACTTGGATCTGTTGAATTAATGAATAAATCATGAATTAATATCAGAATTTACAAGACTAGATACACCGAAGGTTCCTGGCTATCCCCCTTTATCATTAGGAATACTTAATAGATTTTTTCTATCTTATAACTTCAATTTATTTTTCAAATTTCCAGACTTACAGAATTATCTCTCGCCTACTCCGAAATTATCATATAATCGTAAAGATTAACAGGTGAAGATTAATGAAAATAAAAAAAAATATAAAATATATAAAATTAAAAAAAAAGAAAAGTAGTAAGTAGATTGAGATCTTTGATTTTAATTGGAGAATGAAAATGAACTAAACATAAATTAATGTTTAGATGGTATTTCCCTATTGAATGAGTTCTAACTGTAACCTGTCATAAATGGAATAACTTAGCTAGCAGAAAATTTTGTAAACTGATTTTGTAATTCCTGATACAAAACGTACGTAGTTCCTTAACAGTTTTACATAGTTGATTAGTCCGGTTAAAAAAGTTTTAAATAAAAAATTTTAAAATTCAAAAGATATAAAAAGGAAAAAAAATTAAATTAAAAAATAAATATTAAAAAAAACAGTACAATTAAAGAAACAAATGTAGAAATCTAGTTCATGAAATCGATAAATGATATTAATAAAATATATTTAATGTGCATACATAATATATATATATATATATATATATATATATATATATATAAGCCAAACGTGTGGTATTCACTATTATACTGGGTTAATATAATTCAGTAATTGTTCATATGCCAATAAATTTAAGCCAAATAGGAGAGATGACTTAAAAAGTAAGCTACAAAATTATCATATTTCATAATATTTATAATTGAGCATTCATTTACTGTCTTCACACAAACTAAGATGTCAAGAAATTGGTTTGAAGACCATTTGGCAAATTCAAACAATTAAAACAATATATAGAATGGAAATTTTCAGAAGAACAGCTACTCGTCAGACTTATTAAAAAAATACTTTAAAAATTAACATTAAGGAAAAGAAACACTTCCTTCATGAGGAAAAGAAAACTAGCGGGAACACTTTACCACTGTTCCAACATTTGCAAATATTTTTTTAAGCTTTCTCGTTCTACTTATTTTCGTATCTTTATTTAAAAAAAAACATTCAAACTAAATATCTTTTTAAAGATTAATATACCTACCTATTTTCGTATCTTATTCAGAAAAACGAATTTCAAATTAAATATCAAACGATGTTACCAATAATTATCCATGCCGATCTAATATATTTTATTGATACCATTCATCGATTTCTAAAATTAGATTTCTATATTTCATTATTTAATTAAACTTATTTTTTTTAAATATTTATGTTTTACTTTTTTTAAATTTTTCATTTTCCCTTTTTAATTTAAAATTATTATTTTATTTTTTAAACCGGATTAATCAACTACGTAAAATCGTTAGGAAACCACGTAAGTTTCGTATCAAAAATTTGCTCTGCTTATCTAAACACTTATCTGCATGCTTATTTATTCCCTTTAGGCAGGTTTAAGTTTAAAACTTATTCGATAAGAAAATAAAGTCTAAACATTAATTTATATTTTGTTCATGTTCATTCTTCATTTAAAATTAAAGATATCGATCTATTTATTGCTTTCATCTATTTTAATTTATGTTTATCTATTATTTCGATAATATATATATATACACACACACACATATATATATACATATATATATATAAGTAAAAATGTAAGAAAAATCGAATTAGATAGAAAATAATACAATTTATAGGGATATAGAAAACAGCTTCGAAAAAATCCACGCACAGCAAAAAAAAAAGAGTACGAGGAATGAGTTAGAGAAATCTGCAGGTTTCGTCTGACATATATCGTTTGTCTTTCGATTTGCGTGGTAGAACGAATTAAAATGTAATTGAAATCCGCATTTTAAATAGGGAATTAAGCATTTTATTTTTAGTGTATTAATATATAACCTTAATATGTGGATGCCTTTCTTGTATCAGTGGATAAATGAAAATGAGATTAGGAAAGTAAAACAAAATCTGAAATAAAATGCAACATATATTTATATACCGCCATATTTATATATATTATAATGTACTCATATATTATTGCCCACCTACATACACATATAAGAATAAACACACGCAAACACTAATGGGTGACATGTTTGACACAAAAACTGGTTGGGTTCCCCAAGTGGGGGGGAGAAAACTTAAAATTTACTACAAAAATGGGTAAATATAACCTTTTATTAAAAATGGTGCGCCAGACGTCAGAAAAAAATCCCATGCTGAAAGAAAATAACAAAATACTATATGATTGTGTTTGTTTCTTCTTGGTTTTATCCGTGGACAGCAATGCTCACTTAAAGTTTGAGCGAAAACACATCCGGTGAATCGGTGCAAATAATGCGACATCGTGTATTGGAGAATGAATGTTTCCACTTCGAGGACACTCATCTGACTAAGGGATCACGAGTGTGACCCGGAAGGTCTGGTAAAAACCTCGCAACATTTGCATGTGCAATTGTGTTGGAATTCGAAGAGGTTACTAATGTTGACGCTGTCGTTGTTGATTAGTTTGAGGGAACACCCCAAAGTTCCCCGCCCCGCACTATATAATCATGTGCAGAGCCGAAATACGGAAGAAAAGGCGAAACAGTCAGTGAGAGTGATTCGGTCGAGAATTCGATTCCGAAGTATTAAGTTGAGAGCCGTCACGTACTCCCCTCTCCACGACGGTCCGTCTTACCAATACCAGATAGAAATAAGGCTTAAAGTCCAATTGTCGACTTATATGAACTCAATACTTATGAACTATAAGACAATTTGTAAACGCACCCACAAATACACCCGTACACACACACACACACACACACACACATATATATATATATATATATATATATATATATATATATATATATATCGTTTTTGTTTGAAAATTAAGCAGTAAACTGGAAGAAGCTCGGTTTGATTTATTTCCTCTGAGTATTGAGTTGCCTCAAATCATTTAAATTATTGAATTAATATTCTTTTTACTCAGCGGTTACAAAGCAGGTAGCCGATAGCATAACAACCCTGATGCGGAAAACTCGCGAATAGAAGAGTGACTAACTGCATTGAAAAAATCATATCTGCCCATTGTCGATCAGAATTGTGCACACTTTGGTGGCTAAGACTAGTATTACCAGATCTGGTCCGGCATATAAATTCCATTGCGAACTTTGGTTTATTTTTGAAAAAAAATGAGACTAAAAGCAAAATACAACACATAAAGAGAAGAAATTCCAGGGTACACTAAGAGGACGATCTGAAGAACCTCACACACGGATAGACAGAATCCAGGAAGAAACTGAGTGGAGAGTTGAGAATAATCTGGGGTTTCCGAGGGTGATGGGGTTCTTTTGAACCGTCTTGGATTTAGGAGTCATCACATGGAATAGGACTGCTTGGAGGCCGGTTTTAAGGTCCATAGGGTTATAATAAGAGACAAACCTCAGACTGACATAGAGACAGCTGACTGTCGCTAATTAAAGAATATCGAGAAATCGCGTATCCTACTCTCCACGACGACCCCTATTACCAATGCCGCACTACGGAGCAAAAATACCAAGAGAGAAGGCACAACGACTACTTTTTGACTGATATGAATTCAATACTTATTAACTGTTACAGTTTTGTACCAATACACACACACACACATATATATATATATATATATATATATATATATATATATATATATATATATATATATATATATATATATACTCCTATAAATTCGGGTTTCTTTTGTGGGTATTGATATTCATATTAAACCCTTCTTTTCTATTTATTTAAAAAGGAAATACAATTTTCTCATATCTTGGTTGTGGAATTGCATTCACTAGCAAACGATCTAGCTTATTTGCATATTCTTTTAAACATTCATTTTAAGTAATTCGCTATAAGCTGCTTCGCTTTTTTACTGGGATAATAATCTTTAGTTAACGGTTACCTGTAATTATATTCATGCAGATATACTACATGATATATACTTGCATAATATTTGCGTAAACACAAAATTGTTTCCATATATATTTATGTATACGTATATATTTTTGTTATACAAATATATCTATCTATATCTATCTATATATCTTTAAAAGTGAACATGGTTGTGTATCTGTGTGTTGGTGTGCCTGGAGGCATTTCCCTACGCAATACCTCTGTCAATTTTTAGTTTACGGACTCGAAAATTTATATAAAGCTTACTGAGATTTGGGAAAATCGATGTTATCGGTTTTTGGCTAGTAATTTGGCGATTAAGGGGTCAAAGTTCAACGATTTGCCCTTTGAGACCTCTACCAAACTCATCCGAAAATTTTGGGTTTATGTACTTGAAATTTTAGATATAGGTTCCTTGGGCATGGATATAACTTAATAACTTGATTTGATCCCAAAATAATACATGTGAATGGGTAATAATAGGGGTCGAACTTAAAAATATTTACCTCTGCGGTCTCTTCCAAATTACTCAGATAATTTCTGGTCTAAATATTTTAAATTTTACATAAAGGGTATTCAGAGATAAGGCAATATCTTTCATCAGTTTGGGTCGAAAATATTTAGTTACCAATATATAAATGTATGTATGTATGTCTGTTTGCATGTATTCCTTAAACTTTCAGTAGAGGCGACGGATTTTACCAAGACACAGTATCGTTGAAAAGTTCGATCTTTCATACGACAAATATCGAAAAATTGACTAAAACATTAATATCTTCCCCTTCACCTTGGCACTTTTCTACAGGTGGGGATTCACTTTTTTCGCCGATGTTCTTGAAAGTTATCCTCACCTTTAGATTGTCTAGCCTTAATTTAAAAAAAAAATGTCGCTTCCGGTTTGGCGGTGGTCGTAACAGCATAAACGTTAAGTTTTACTCGTTCTTTTCTTCCTTTGCGGTACGGGTACGAACCTGTCTTCCTACTACCACTTTTTTTATTTTTGCTCAACATACACACCCAAACACCCGGGCAACGCCGGGCGCCCATGCTAGTATATCTATAAAAGTGAACGTGTCTTTGTATCTATCTGTGTGTGTTTCGGCGTTTGTACATTTCACGACAGAATAACTCTGTCAATTTTTAGTCTACAGTCTCGAAATTTGATATACCGTGTACTGAGATTTGGGAAAATCGACGTGATCGGTTTTCGGCCAGAAACTTGGCGATAAAGGGGGGCAAAGTTCAATGATTTGATCTTTGAGCACTTTTCCAAACTTCTCCGGCAATTTTTGAAATTTTAGATATAGGTTCCTTCGACATGGATCACATTTAGTAACTTGATTTGAGCCTTAAACAATAAATGTTAAGGGTCATAATAAGGACCAAAGTTTAAAAAAATACCGTTTTTTTATTTTGATTTTTATGCTCAGCATACACCTCCAAACACCTTGGAAACGCCGGGCAGTCATGCAGGTCTATATATATATATATATATATATATATATATATATATATATATATATATATATATATATATATATATATATATATATATAAAAGTGAACGTGTATGTGTGTCTGTGTGTCTGTCTATCTGTGTACATTTCCCTACCACATACCTCTGTCAATTTTTGTTTCTACAGACTCGAAATTTGATATACATGGTACTGAGATTTGAGGAAATCTATGTGGTTTCGGCCAGAAATTTCGCTGGTAAGAGGTCAAAGTTCAACGATTTGACCGTTGAGAACTTTACAATAAGAACCAAAGTTAAAAAAAATAACCTTATTTTTGGCTCAGCATACACCTCCAAATACCCGGGCAATGTCGGGCTTAAATGCTAGTATGTCTATAACATTGAACGTGTCTGTTTATCTGTCTGTGTGTCTCTATGTACAATTCCCTGCAAAACAACTGTGTACAATTCCCTGCAAAACAACTCCGTCAATTTTTCGTCTACAGACTCGCAATTTGATATACAGGGTACTGAGATTAGGAAAAATCTAAGTGATCAGTTTTCGGCCAGACATTTGGCTGTTAAGGGGTAAACGTTCAACTAGTTGACCTTTGAGAACTCTACCAAACGCCTCGTCCAATTAGGGGGCAATACTTTTGAAATGGTAGATATAAGTTCCTTGGACATGGATCATACATAATAACTTGATCAGAGCCCTAAACAATAAATGACAAGGGGTCATAATAGGGGTCCAATTTTTACAAAAATGCCCGTTTTTTTTTTGTTTTTTTTTGTCAGCAACGCCGAGCACCCATGCTAGTATATATATATATATATATATATATATATATATATATATATATATATATATATATATATATATATATATATGTATATATGAGAATCAACTCTACTTTCTATTTCGTATTGAGCTTTTTTTAGTTCGGTTTGGATTCAATTTTCTATATATAAATAATGTTATTGATATTAGTTTGAAGTTTACCATTGCGTATATAAGGTAAACATTACATCGCTTTGTTTTCATTAATATATATATATTTATATATATATATATATATACATATATATATATGTATATATATATATATATATATATATATATTACTCAATATTAATACGTAGAGTAGAGGAAACCGAGTTTGTTTTCGTTTTTCTGTGCACTGAGTTGCGTTCCTACTGGAGGATAAATAGGTGAATGTCAATTTTGTCTCCTTAACGGGTGTTCCACCAGCAAGGCGCCAGCATATCAACCATAACAAGAGAGAAAATAGCAATCACCGGCCGCAACCAACACATATTACTGCCTAGAAAATGTTACATTTTGTCAAAGTCGATCCGGAAGAGATTAGAGGTCACAAAGCACACACACGTATACATGTGCATTCATATAAAAAACGCATACATAAACACACACACACACACACATATATATATATATATATATATATATATATATATAACCACGCTTATACACACATACACATGCAAAAAATCCACACACACGTAATACTCTACTGATTCATGCTCAACAAACATATTTTATAATAAACCCATATATGTATGTAATCTAAATATGTATAGATAAATATAGTAAGTTATAAAATATATCTGGCGATTAAGCTACACTGAATATTCTGCGTTTCTTACACTATAGGATTAAACGTCAGGCTTATGCGCCTAAGCCTGACGAATCCTATATTTGATTAAACGTCAGGCTTATGCGCATTAGCCTGACGAATCCTAGAGTGGATGAAACGCAGAATATTCAGTGTAGTTTAATCGCTATATATATATATATATATATATATATATATATATATATATATATATATTATAGATTACTAACTAGTTCTACCTACGTCTTGAGCACTTTTGAAGTAAATACTTAAAGTTTACGTATAAATCTATACTTTCGTATATTAATTTTATGTGAGTAAATTAAGTAGTTATATATATATACATACATATATATATGTGTGTGTGTACATACACGCATATATATATATATATATGCATATATGAATATAAATAAATTCGTATTTACACAAACAACATAAATGTAGCATATATATATATATATATATATATCTACTTATATGTAATATACTGACTTCGTTTCATTCAGTAAATTTTTATATACTAATAAGTTGTAAGGCAAACATGGTTGTCTTAAGGATTAAGCTACAAAATGATCACATTTCCTAATTGAGCACTAATATACTGTGTGTGCAAAATAAAGACGTCAAGACATCATTTACGTTTCAATTGTTTCAATGTCCACTCCGACAATTTACAGCATTATATCGGTTGAAAATGTAAAAAATAGCATTTCTTCAGACTTTATGAATAAACAAACGTTTGGCACTGTAACATTTTTGAATAGAAAGGAAAAAAAGTGTGGGGGGTAATCCCTAATAGGAAAAGCATGCGAGAAACATTTACTATGGTTGTTGTTACGGAAAATCCAATCTAACTATTAATGTATCGCCTAAATTTCTGTATCCTTGTTTAAGAACAGCGGCATGGGAAGTTTCTACGTAGAGCAGTAAGCCATGTAAAAACATGTGTTTCATATATAGACCATTTGTTGGCTTCTTAAATTGCTTTATTTCCCAATGATTGTTTTTTGTAAAAAAACAATTTTAAATTTTGTTTCCATATTTATATTATGGCCGTAACAACCCTGTAAATACGTGACGGTTAGTTTTACTTTCGTATTATTCGCAAGTAATGTGTAAAGGCTATCGTTCTATTGGTACATGGATATAAGACTATTACAGGTTTAGACTTAGATTGAATATGAGAATGAAGTAAAATAGGCGTATTAAAATATATAAAACTCATAGGGCATTTCGGGTGAAGTGTTCTAATCTATTTACCGTCTGAAAATTCATAGTTATTCTACTTGAACAATGTTTTTATGTCGTTGCTAAGGATGATTTTAAAGGAGATACTCCAATTGTGTTATTAAGTACTGCTAGTTAATTCTGTTTGAACCTGGGTTGATTCTGTTCCTTATAATGGGTAAAGGGAGGTAATTAAGGTCGTTTGTGTGTTCGATTAATTGATTACTTGAAGGCGACTATGATTTAATAATTAATTAAATCAGATACGTCCAGAACGTGCTACAATGACTTATTTAGCAATTAAGTATATAAATGCTTGTGTTTGAACATTTTTAAACTATATAATGCTTGAAATTGTCGAACTGGACATTGAAACAATTGTAACATGCAATGAAATACACTTTGGATTTTACACAGGCAATATATATATATATATATACATATATAATCGCTTAATTTATATATTTAATTTAAATAATTGTTAAATCCTAACAAGTCACCTGACTTATTTAATTGCGATTCTATGTTAGTTTTGTATTTTCCTTAGTTTTAAACTGAGTGTAAAATCATGTAAAACGTTCTTTTCTAATTGAATAAATGTTAAACAAAACCTTTTTCTTAAATCACATACATGTGTTAGCCGACATTTTTGTAAATAAAAAAGTCAATCGCACACACGGATCTAACATAGCATCGCAACAATTTTACTTGTTTACTTGTCCGGATAAAAACATTATTTAAAATAAGAAATAAAGAAATTTAATTTGAGGAATCAATGAGTAGTTGTCGTAAAACGTATTAAAATGGCATAGAAAAATAGTGGTAACATTGCATGATCTTTTGTTTCAGTTTTTTTTAAAATGTTGATACGATAGTAGGTAAATATGTAATTCTTTATAAATAATTTGCAACGATGCGATATGGGTAAACTACGTTCGCTTGTTTTCTTTCCATTATAAGCGAAATGGATTCCATAATGCTTTTTTTTAGTGTGTTTTTAATCGATAACTTTGAAGAAAGTCTGAGCGTGAGAAAATTTTACAACCACATAATGTTTGGATTTGTCCAAATTGTCTTGAAACATTTGTAACAAATAAATAATTACATTATTTGTTGCTATGAACCTGTTCTTTGAATCTTATATTTTTAAAACCGATATATATATATATATATATATATATATATATATAACTTCTTCATTTACTCACACAAATTTAATATACAAAATATAGACTTATGCGTAAACTTTAAGTATTTACTTCAAGAGTGCTCAATACGTAGGTAGAGCTAGTTAGTAGTGTATAAATATATATGGCGCTTAAGCTACACTGACTATTCTGCGTTTCATCCACTGTAGGATTCGTCAGGCTTATGCGCGAATTTTGTGGTTGCTGTTTGTGTTTATATATATTGAGGATTTCTAGTTTGCCAATAAGCTTTCTAGTATCCACCGCGCCCCCTCCTATCAGCCCATGAGCACACATTTTAACGAACAAAGGATCTTTTTTAGAACTAGATTAGTGGTTTAAGGTAGATCTTTCCCTCCTTTTATATATATATATGAATATACCTATGTGTACACACACATGCATACACACACATATATATCTCTTTAAATATATATATATACATATATGTGTGATCGTTTATGTATATTCATGTTTATTTAATTTATTTATTTGTTTGTCTTCTATTGTTATTGTAAACTTTAAAGCTCTTTTGTATCGCTATCCTAGAGTAATTTTTATTTTGCGAACACAGTTGTTTGATATTTCTCGTCTACACCCAATAACCTCAAAATCTATTAAACTGTTGGCGAGAAATAGCAAACAACTGTGCTCACAAAATAAAAATTACTCTAGGATAGCGATACAAAAGTGTTTTAAAACTGACAATAACAATAGAAAACAAACAACTAAATAAATTAAATAAACATGAATATACATAAACGATCACACATATACATATATATATATATATATATATTTATATTTATATATATATATGTATATGTGTGTGCATGTGTGTGTGTACACACAGGCATATTCATACATATATATATATATATATATATATATATATATATATACAGTAGGGAAAAGATCTACCTTAAACCCCTAAGCTAGTTCTAAAACAGATCCTTTGTTCGATAAAATGCATGCCCATTGGCTGATGGGAGGGGGCGGTGTTAATACTAGAAAGCTGATTGGCTAACTAGAAATCGTCAACATATATAAAAACAAAAATCAACCACAAAATTCGCGCATAAGCCTGACGAATCCTACAGTGGATGAAACGCAGAATATTCAGTGTAGCTTAATCGCCATATATATATATATATATATATATATATATATATATATATATATATATATATATATAGCATAATTTTACGGAATAAAGCACTCATACAGATTGCTCTATTGTTGGAAAAACATTCCGAAAATAACAACGCATTTTTACTAGAAAAATACATTTATAGATCACAACTGAATACATAATTTTTCAATAAGAAGTGGCCATCTATTAAATTATATATACCAGAAAAAGTATGTGTATAACATATTTTTTTATTTTCTTTCGTTTGTTTTTCTTCTCTTTATAGTCTAAAATATTAAACAGACGACTTCTGTTTAATTTTATGATTTATATTTAAATGCGTTTTAAAAGACGTTTTTTAGCATGGAAGGTACTGTATGCATTATATTGCGGTACTAATCCGATGCGTATCGGCCAATCCTTGTATGGGTATCTAAAACCGACCTCTAGTCCCACAGGAACCGGTTAACTTATATAATCTACAGTTTCTGAATATATATATATATATACATATATATATATATATATATATATATATATATATATATATATATGCGCGTAACTATGTATATATGTATATACAAACGTATACGTAGGTAAGCATGGCCATATATACTCGTGTTTAAAAAAATGTATGTATGCAATTATAATATGTACGTATTAACACGTATATGCACTTCCATTTAAATACGAACGAACGCGTCTGTATTGAGGAGATTGCATTATTAAGTGGGGTTTATACCTTCATCTGTTCATCAAATACTCTGTTATTACATATTTTCGTGTGTTTACCTAAGTATTCCTGGTCAGGATGTTCGTTAAACGATTAGGAAGACATTGGGTGTGAATTTAAAAATCCGTTACAGTTACACGCATCTATTCGGATGTAGATTATTTATTTAAATTAGAGTTCTCTTCCGCACGAAATCGGTCTGTAATTAGGGCACGCCAAGTAGCAATTACTATCTAGTGGGCATACAGATTTGATCTGTCAATTATATATCTGTATATATATATATATATATATATATATATATATATATATATATATATATATATATATATATATATATAAACATTTATATATATATTATTTTTCGTGTAAGTATTATACTTGTGGTTAGTTTAACTATTTTCTGGTTATGCACATTTTTAATTTACATTAAAACGCCTGTTAGACAGTTTTTTTCTTCTCATAAAACCACCAGGAACAATAATCAATATTCATATTCGACATCTTACAGAACTAAACGATGTAAAATTGCGACTAAAGTTCTGGATTTAGTTTCGATTATTAGATTATATTTTGTTGCATATTTGATAGATTAAGGAAGTATCCACAATCATCTATACTCCATTTATGCTGTCGAATATTTAATGTCCGTTCATTCTCATATTAATTGTACCTATTTACTATGCCTCCCCACGGGACAGAGTTAGACACCAGGGTCGTTTTTTTAACGTGAAGAAAAGGTACAAAAATAAAAATTGTCTCAGTCGTGAAGGATTTCTCCTCCACCGAAAGAGAACAAGAAATAGAAGTGCAGCATCTGAAGAACAGATGGTATTTATTTTCTCCCCCACCGAGCAAATTAGGCACAAGGCCGATTTTTAATGTGAGGAGTGAAGGGAGGGGGAAGGGAAAAAGGGGACCAGCTCCCGAGAGGTGGGAAATGGGAGCTGGTTAAAAGATAAGGCATGTGGGGTTGCCCCCACATCTGGTCTTTGCTAGTCCTAGCTAGTCATAGCCTGCAGCATCTGCCGGAACAGATGGTATTTATTTGCTCCCCCACCGAGCAAATTAGGCACAAGGCCAATTTTTAATGTGAGGAGTGAAGGGAGGGGGAAGGGAAAAAGGGGACCAGCTCCCGAGATGTGGGAAATGGTAGCTGGTTAAAGGTCAGGCATGTGGAGTTGCCCCCACATCTGGTCTTTGCTAGTCATAGCTAGTCATAGCTTGCAGTATCTGCCGGAACAGATGGTATTTATTTGCTCCCCCACCGAGCAAATTAGGCACAAGGCCGATTTTTAATGTGAGGAGTGAAAGGAGGGGGAAGGGAAAAAGGGGACCAGCTCCCGAGAGGTGGGAAATGAGAGCTGGTTAAAGGTCAGGCATGTGGGGTTGCCCCCACATCTGGTCTTTGCTAGTCATAGCTAGTCCTAGCTAGTCATAGCTTGCAGTATCTGCCGGAACAGATGGTATTTATTTGCTCCCCCACTGAGCAAATCAGGCACAAGGCCGTTTTTAATGTGAGGTAAAAACCAGCTCCACTAAAAGTAGGCAAAAAGGGGGCACTCTGGTTACCAAAAATAATAATTGTCCCAGTATAGAGGGTTTCCC
This sequence comes from Euprymna scolopes, assembly GCF_053919585.1. NCBI lineage: Eukaryota > Metazoa > Mollusca > Cephalopoda > Sepiida > Sepiolidae > Euprymna > Euprymna scolopes. The sequence goes on from NC_136495.1 coordinate 136,391,952, forward strand.
CTCCATTGACTGGTACAAATTATCTTAAGTGCAGTATCTGCCGGAACAGATGGTATTTATTTGCTCCCCCACCGAGCAAATTAGGCACAAGGCCGATTTTTAATGTGAGGAGTGAAGGGAGGGGGAAGGGGAAAAGGGAACCAGCTCCCGAGAGGTGGGAAATGGGAGCTGGTTAAAGGTCAGGCATGTGGGGTTGCCCCCACATCTGGTCTTTGCTAGTCATAGCTAGTCATAGCTTGCAGTATCTGCCGGAGCAGATGGTATTTATTTGCTCCCCCACCGAGCAAATTAGGCACAAGGCCAATTTTTAATGTGAGGAGTGAAGGGAGGGGGAAGGGAAAAAGGGGACCAGCTCCCGAGAGGTGGGAAATGGGAGCTTGTTAAAGGTCAGGCATGTGGGGTTGCCCCCACATCTGGTCTTTGCTAGTCATATCTGGTCTTTGCTAGTCATAGCTTGCAGCATCTGCCGGAACAGATGGTATTTATTTGCTCCCCCACCGAGCAAATTAGGCACAAGACCGTTTTTAATGTGAGGTAAAAAACAGCTCCCCTAAAAGGGGTCACTCTGGTTACCAAAAATAATAATTGTCCCAGTATAGAGGGTTTCCCCTCCATTGACTGGTACAAATTATCTTAAGTGCAGCATCTGCCGGAACAGATGGTATTTATTTGCTCCCCCACCGAGCAAATTAGGCACAAGGCCGATTTTTAATGTGAGGAGTGAAGGGAGGGGGAAGGGGAAAAGGGGACCAGCTCCCGAGAGGTGGGAAATGGGAGCTGGTTAAAGGTCAAGCATGTGGGGTTGCCCCCACATCTGGTCTTTGCTAGTCATAGCTAGTCCTAGCTAGTCATAGCTTGCAGTATCTGCCGGAACAGATGCTACACTTTGATCTTGTCCCGAAGGCCAAGAAATAATTGTAACATTTTAATTATGTAATTACTATTATTGTATTTATATTACGCATGCAGGTATGTTGTTAGCTTTCTGATGCAGATATTTATTAAAATCACTCTAATATACGCATAATTAATAACTTCACAATTAAAGAGTATATCTATTTTTAATTAAATATTTATTCTGCTGATATACTGCTATATATTCGGTATAAGGAGGGTAATTTTGTTCAAAATTGCAATCAGCCTGTCTTCCATGTAAATACTTATTTTATATATCTAATTTTGTAATTATTCTTGTTCTAAATAAATATTGTTATCTACGTGTGCGATTCAGTAGGTATTAAGCTTATATTGAATCGGCAAATAAATATAGTTTAATTTGATACTGATTTCCTGTTTCAAATCAAAATGAATTAGCAACGAATTAGAATAATGGTCATCTGCCCATCCTTTCTCTGTGTACTATGTGTCTCTCTCTATCTCTCTTTGTATCTCTCTCTCTCTCTCTCTCTCTCTCTCTCTCTCTATATATATATATATATATATATATATATATATATATATATATATATGTATATATAACCGTGTCTGAACACGATGAAGTTCTCCTTTTTCCCGATTTTACTTCAGTTGGCATGTTGCATATTAGTAGTAATAAAATAATAAAAGGAAAATAAGGTGTGCTTTTCGCTTCCGAGACAAAACTATAAATAAATCATCCTTTTTTTTCTTTTATTAATATTATTTTTTCCTTGTACACATTGTTGTGAATTATTCCATGGATTTCGGCCTTTGGATTATTATGGACCATCTTCTTCCAATTACGGGATTTCCTTGGATTTTACTTGTACAAATGGAAATTCTTTTGACTTTCTTGAAGTTTTACATTTGGATTTTACCGTCACTGGATTTTTTATCTTCCACCAGACCATCCATTAATGTGTAATACCCTTTTTCTTCAGCATATTCTCTCTGCTTAACTTATTTTGTTTTCAAGTAAGATCTTTGACTTATTTGTGTTTTCATCAAATACTTCTGCATGCAAAATCTGATCCCGCAGTTTGCTAATTCCTACGCTCTGATGAGAAGGAGAGTATTTCTTCGAAACTCCGCGGATTAAGGACTATCCATTTATCTAGTGTTTCCTTTTAAGTTTAAATATGTTTTTAACTCATTTCAAAGTGTTTTTAATATGTTTCATTAACTGTTTGCTCATATATATATATATATGTATATATATATATATATATTTATATATATATATATATATATTACTTTTTTATTTGCTAAATATTATCTTAAATACAAGATTGTATATGGTGAAATATTTTGGTAATGTTCGTTAGCTTTTCGGTCTACTGCCGCAATGCTGGTAATTTCATTTCAAATTGATGGAAAAAGGTAGTGTTTCAAGTCATTAATATCGACAGATATTAGTGTTAAGATTATTTTTATAGTAAACCCCTCGATTTTTCCTATATTTCTGCACTGTAGAAAATCGATATATTGCGGAGTTAGAGGAAAGAAGTGCGTATTAGAATACAGGCGTATCCGATGCCACCTACTTCGTAACATAGACAGGCCAAGTGTTCTTCTATCAAGTATTTTATTTATCGACTTAATTATAAAACGTTTTAAAAATTAACGTTTTTAAATGAGTTTATGTCAGTCATAAAATTGTAGATATAGTGAAAAAAAATTACATTTCGGTTTTATTTAATATTGCATAAATATGAAGTGTACGTATTTTTTTCCCGTCATAGCGATTACATGTTTATTCAGTATTTTATCTTGATATTTATTTTAGTCAGGAAGTGAATAAATATGGAACCTCTTGGATTAAATTAGTCATATTTCTAAAGATATTTGCACTGAAACTCAAAGGCGACAGAATACGTCATCTCCAGGCTCAGTGTAAAATATAACAAACCACTAGGCTAGTTGTAGAACGTAACGATGGAACTCGAAGGCAATATAGCAACATTTGCTTTAAAATTGAGGAAATAAAACAGGAATTATGACCAATCTAGAACAAATGCTTAATAAAATGCGTAACATAATAAGACGCATAATAGTATTCGATAAGCTGCAGAATATTAGGTGTAAGAGGATTATAGGTGGCCTTCGATCGAAAATGAGGTTACCTTAAATGAAGATGCATAACGGATTCAAAATGTAGTAATAAGCACGGAAAACCATCCTGGAATAGCAGAGTTGCATATAACAGATGGCAGGGTGTAATGAATGCTGAAATCTTATTAAATTTACACGATTGAAGATGATGTTGGTATGTACACACCTATCACTGTCTCATTACTTACAAAATGTTGTAAACTCTTTACTTACTACTTAAACAAATTTTTACTCGCCTGGTCGGAGACAGAATGCAGCAACACCCTTCTACGGGATCATAATTGGAAAGAGAAGAAGAAATGTACAAGTGAAAGCGTTTAGACACCGGAAATGGCTGACAAACATTGCCATCTAAACATTACTTTATTTCATATATCTATAAAAATGGGAATGTGGGGGTCAGTTATTAATAAATATGATCATCCTGAATTATGTATAAAAATGACAAAACAAAGACAACTGATGAAAAAGGTGGCCGATTACTACAATGCATATGATAGTATGCACCAGACCTGGTTAATGTTGTACCTAAATTTATATAAAATGCATGCCATAATCAATGAAAACTTGTGTATGAATATATAAATCTGTTAAACACCTTCCTTTACATCAAGCCCAGAAGAGGTATCTTCAAAGGGGGTTGCATAACTCTTTTACTATTCTCCATGGCGATATACCAGTTAAGCAAGTTACTTAATAAAATCCAGAGTGCCTACACTTTTAATAATGCTTGCAAACAAAGCCGAATAAAAGAGTCAACCATCTGCATTTAATGGGTGTCAACTTCGGCGATAACTTAAGTCAACTCATTGATGTAGTACACAATCTATCCAGAAATATGTGCATGGAGTTTGGTTCGTACAAGTGCGTCCAGTGTTCCATCAGAGATTTGAATAAAATGTAACCTGAAAATATACAGTTTGCTGTAGATTCTGACATCAAGATCCTTAAAAACAGGAAAAACACAAGTATCTAACGGATGAATCAGTCACCGTTCTCTCAAGTTACACAGAATCCCCGGGCACCAGCAGAAATTATAACAACAAAAGACACACCGGTCAACGTAAAAGCCTTTGTGTGTTATCCCAACTATAAATCTGTATAAAAGGACCCGTCAGTTCGAATCCAATTCCAGTCCCGTATACAGACTCCAATTAGCAGTATGAGGCATAACGTATGCAACCATGACCTGTCTCGTTAGATATTCTCAAATGTTTTGAATTCAGACAACAACAAAGTCAGGCTGCTAAGTTTATAGATCCGGTGTTCCGAACCGGGCAACCCCGTATGATAAGATTTATTGCATAGGTATCGTAACATTAATAAAAGTAGTGTATTCATTTAACTGGTTGATATGACGCCGTCTTTCAAATAAAAAGAAATTTATCGGCAAACGTTCCCTAACGAGATTGGATAGAAAAGGTAGCAACAATTTATTGACACACGTCTCGTTTTTGTTGTTTGTTCCTTTATCTGTTTTGTTGGCTTTCTTTTCCTTAGGTGTAAGAGGATTATAGGTGGCCTTCGTTCGAAAATGAGGTTACCTTAAATGAAGAAGAATAACGGATCCAAAATGTAGTAATAATCACGGAAAACAATCATTAAATAGCATACTTACATATAACAGATAGCAGGATGTAATGAATGCTGAATTCTTATTAAATTTAAACGATTGAACATGATCTTGTCATGTGCAACCTATCATTGTCTCATTACTTACAATACGTTGAAAACTGTTTACTCACTACATAAACAAGGATTACACTAGGTGGCGTGACATTAACAGATGTAGTTATTCATTTAACTGGTTGATTTGACGTCGACTTTCAAATAAAAAGAAAATTATCGACAAACATTCCTAAACGAGATTGGATAGAAAAAGTAACACCAATGTATTGACACACGTCTTTGTTTTTGTTGTTTGTTTGTTTTGTTTGTTTTCTTTTCCATTTTTAATTATTAGTCTCATATAAATTGAAAACAATATAAGCGTCACTACTAAGTGCGGAAATAATGAAAGAACAACAAAAACAAAAATGAGAAAACGTATAAAATATCTAACAAGTTAGTGGCGTCCGCGCTTATCTTTAAACAAAGAAACACAACAGTGGGAAATCGTCTAACAAGCTAACATAAGTGGTTTAAATTTCTCGCTTGTATAAACCCGGAGACTGGTTTTGGTTTAACCCATCTTTCTTTATTTATTTTTTGTCGTTCTTTTTCTGTTTTATTGCGATCGAGGGGAATTAAATATTTTCTCGATTTATCTGGTAATGAACGCCCAGATTACAAGATTTGAGTGAAAGTGAATCTTTTCTCTGTTTCTTTAAAACTGATCGTTGCTTGTTGTTAGGGTATTTTGCGAACATGTCTTGAATGTTTCCACGTCTGCACATGTGTATGACCGGACTGATTCCATCAGGACACCTTGGGCTATATTTGTCAAACTCTGCAATTAAGCGAGAGATTCCGCAACTTTCGGAAAAAGCTAAAAAAAAAAAAAAAAACGTGAGCGAAATACTGTCCTAACTGATGCCCAGGAATGGTCGACTAATAAGGATTCAGTTTTCTGGTCTATACCTGAAAGTTCTGAAACAATCTCCTTCTGCAAGATTATTGCTTCACCCTGTATATAATATGTGTTACATAGGAACGAATCTTAAAGGATAAATGTGCGGCTTCCGATCCTTTGTTGGCCCCGTAGTACCTCAGCCCATCTGTCTTAACTTATAAACAATCAGAGGAACATCAAAAATGTTGTAATTCTATAGTTCAAAAAATGTGTTTTATCACTTCTTTTTCCTTTTTTATCAAACTCACTCCCCATATATATATATATATATATATATATATATATATATATATATATATATATATATATATATATATATATACAATACACACAGGCACACACAAACACACACATATATGTGTGTGAGGATCTCGATATATATATTGTTAAGGAATTGGTTAACCTATTCATCGTAAATATGAAAAAAATGGTAATGTATACATTTCTTAGTTAGTAGGCTCTAATCCTCCCAATCTCAGCCTATATGTACAATCTTATAGCCCATGTCACACCTACGAGACGTTGGAGCACTGGCCAAGCGATAGCGTCGACTATGACTATAGAAAATTAAAAAAAAACGATTCAATTGCTAATTAGTAAATTAGAGATCACACTAGCAGTTAATATATAAGTTGTGTAAGGACAAGTTGCAAAACAGCACTCCCAACAAAATGCTAGAACATGCCAATTATCCAACTAGACACATTTGTTATAAGATGGTGTGTCATTGTCGAGCCGTCGCAAAGCGACATAAATAGACCAAACAATAAACGGCGGAAAATGTTGACACTGTCCTATAGCACATACGAAACACGTGCCTTCCTCCTAGAATTTATCTGGCCAGAAGTCTCTAATATATATATATATATATATATATATATATATATATATATATATATATATATATATATATATATATATATATATATATATATATATATAAAGCTGAACTTCTGTGTGTGTGTGTCGGGACACGACACGAACAGGTTCCTATATGTTTGACTATTATAGCAAAATGATCACATATAATGATAGAATATGTATCAATGCACAGGGATGGGTATATTGCATCTGCCATAATGATGATTCATTAAAATTATGGGGTTTGCGTACGCGCCTGGTCCACAATGTATAGGAATAAAAAAATTAAAAATTATTAAAAGCGTTTACAAGTGCTTTTGATATAGGTGCACATAATAATACATTGATATGTATGTTTTAATTTAAATAGGGATGGTATAATAAAGTTCTGGAGTCTGCGTGGTGCCTGACGTCCATAGAATGGAAATAGACGCACACTTTAATAAAGCTTTTTATATCTATCTGCGTAAGTATACTTTGATAATAATGTTTCAGTTTGAGGAAATATTGTATAATACAATTATGGGGCGTACGTTCGCGCCTGACCGCCATAGAATGGAAATATGTCACAGAGTTTAACAAGGTTTTTTTTTAATATAGATCCCCACAATATTGTGATAAGTGTTTCACTGCGAACAGATATGGCATAATAAATTATGGGGTTTATCTATTTTATTTTTACTTTCATCATATTTTGCTTTGGTTTTGAAACCCCCAAATTCGAAGCTATCTTTTACAAGCTTCCTTTTCATAACCTATCATGCTTCATGAATAAGAATCTATTTCCTGTAGGATGTTTTTGAACTCAATCAACGACGGGTACTTTTGCTTGTATATATATATATATATATATATATATATATATATATATATATATATATATATGTGTGTGTGGGTGTGTGTGTGTGTATATATGTGTATATATATGCATGCATATATATACATATGTATGTATATATCTCTCTATATACTTTTATATATGTAAATAAATAGATGCGTATATATATGTGTGTGTGTATACTTCAGAATAAAGTTATCTAACAATCAATTCGCATAGAATCCTTTGATAATAGGTCTTGCAAGGTAATAATTGCAGTAATATTCTGTAAAGACTATCCCATCTTTATACAAATTCCTCAATGTAAAAGACAGATAAAATAAATCAAATTATATTCATTCAATGAAGTTAAAAAATAGGACTTTAAATGGGTAAATTTAAAATCAAATGATTGTAATCATTCTATGTAAGAACAAGAGTGCGTTTGAAATATTATATCTCCTTATCCTATAGGATTTCGATGTTTACCATCTCTTCAAAACAACAAATAAAATCGGGAAATAATTAATATAATCCAAACATTCACATGTGCATGTTCTTACAACAACAACAACAACAACAACAACAACAACAACAACACCAGAAGAATCAACAACAAGCAGAATAGCAAATCTGATATTATTTCCAATAAAAACAAGAAGAGGATTAGCCAACACTCACGTTACACATCTTCACGAACTCTCTCAACTCCCCGATATGAGATTCAATAATACTAGGGTAGATAAACCACAAAGCAATGATAAAACATTGAACACATTCACTCATATTGGTGTAACCTTTAACTTAATAAATGTAAGACTTTACAACCACTTGTATTCATTCAAACAATTACTGCCTCAAAACAATTATAATAATAGTACATCTTTAAGTACATTTATCAATAACCTGGAGGATAAAAAAAAATCCCTATCAAATTTCATGGAGTATCAGAGAAAAGTAGACCGTACACCCAAGTGGACAAATTTTGTAATATTGTATATCAAAAACAGTTTATATTACCATATTTCTAACTATATAATAAATGCCAAGAACGAGCTACTGTCTAGATGTACACTCAAGGAAAACATCAAACGCAGGCAACCTAAAATAGTAAAGATTTTCGTAAAAGCATAAAACTAAATTAATATCACTTTTTTAACTAAACACTAAATAAAAAGACATGTTGATTTTTCACCTTTAAATACTTTAGAACATTCCATTTAACTTATATACTAATGTATAACAATTTGCATAGTATATAGCAACTGAACATACACGCATTTGCATGCTATCTTTTAAATCCTAGCACAAAATTTACACTTCTAGAATATGTTTTGGATACTATTTCAAATTTGTTTCTTGCACCTTTTAATTAAGAAGTTTATGTTTTTATTTTACTTTTTCTTACCCACAAGTAGCGAAAGTAATTTCCCGAATCACATAGATGGGGATGCACCCATAACACTACAATAGTTGTCATCTTTGTGGTAAAATAGCAACCCTGCTTTTTTTAGGCGGAGTTCCGTTGCCTTGTTTTTTTAGTTACCTTTCTCTTCATCTTCGTCTCCGTCTTCTTCGGTTTCTTCTTCTTCTTCTTCTTCTTCTTCTTCTTATTCGTCTTCTTCGTCTTTTTTCTTCTTTTTATCATTCTTCTTCTTCTTATTATTATTATTGTTGTTGTTTGCCTTGTTGTCGTTATTATTATCATCGCGTATTTATAAGTTTTTTTTTCAGTTGATTATAATTAATATTATGATATTTTTCAGTTAATTATCATTACTGTTATGATATTTATAGCACGTTTTCTCTAATACGTCTTGTTTAAGTTTTAGTTATTATAGTTCTAAAAGTTCGGTTTAATGTTCATATAAAGGATATTATCAATATGTATAAAAATAGCGAACAGTTTGCTGTATAAGTTAGATGGGCTAATTTTGGGTTTATTTGAGTTAAATTTTTTTAAGGTGAAACATTCTACATGGCATATGGGGATTTTATCTTTTATTGCGTTCTTTCTTTCCTTACTTCTCCATTTCTTTCCTTTTATTTGGACATGTCTTGACGCCCCGACCTAATTTAGCGGCGTGTCAAGTAATCTTCTAAAAGTTAAATGATTTCGTTTTCTTAATTGTTCCTACTCTTTACCTTTCCCTTTTCCTCTTCTAATCCTTTTTCATTATTATTCTCTAATGTCTATCTCTCCTGGTTTCTATATCTTTTTCACGTTTTTTGTGGGTATGCAAAGTCATCAACGGCTGCCTCTACCTGTTAAATCCATTATTTTGAAGGTCCGTAAAGTCAGAATTTAACCGTGGCCAAGGCGACTACACTGATACCGTTTGTTTCAACTTGTTTTCTTAGTGTTATACGTCAGATCCTGGCTACACTGTGTATTTTCTTAATCGCTTGAAAGGGTACACGGTGCTACTTTAATTTTTTAAAGGGTGTCCTTCGTTTTGTTAACCGTTTAGTTTTTTTACTGAAGGGTCACACGAGTAATAAGTATTATTAAATATCTTGTTTTTATTTTTAAACGCAAATAGGTCACAAAGCAAAATACATTTGTATTTTGCCTTCATGCATATATTTTGAAAATACTTGTTCGTACTCTGAACTCTTATAAATAAATTTAGACGTAAATAAATCACAAACGTAATTAACTTGTTTAATGGAGTATACCACCCCTCAAATATGTTTCTGTTGTTTAAAATTAACATTTTCTAGGGGTCTACAGTTTTCAAATTTTAAATTGGTCGGTATAGATTGTTTATCATATATAAAAGATGGTATGTATTATTAAAAATAAATAATAATTGCTTAATATTTAAAGAAAACATTCTCTTTATAGTGTCTATTTTTTTCAATACCGTTTATATGTTTACATGGAAACTTAGAGGTTACTACCGGAATTTACTTCGGTTTTAGGGATAGTGTTCGAGCATATTTTGACAACTAAACTCGAGTCTTGTGAACAGAAATACCATATGGTAAACAATACCCTGCACGCCATATTAGTACGCACGGAGGACCGAGATTGCACCCACCAATGTTTTGTTCGTTCATGGTTTTTGCTCGTGAGTATCCTGATGGCGATTTTTATAGTTACATTACAGCCAGGTTTTAACAACCACACCTTACCTTACATAATAGTGTATTTTCGAAAGCCGTCATTACATATAAAGGTTGAAAGTGTCGATTCCGAAGTCGCTCTTAACCTGAGGAGATTGGTGATTGGGCTTCAACAACAACAGCCGTAATTTTATTTTAGGCTTATGGAGGTGGTTGGCTAAAACCAGGCAACTCCGTGTAACGTGTCTTCTTAGTTATACATAGCAATGAGAACAAAAATATTAATACCCCTTTCTTTACCAAGTGAAATAATATTTATATCTTTTGTCGTACAATTGTTGAGTTTTTTAACTAGATTTTAGATTGACATATTTTACCATTACAAAAAAAAAATATTGATCAAAATAAGACATTATCCGAACCAAAAAGTTTGTGCAAAACTAAAACATATTGTTATATAAATAACGTACACATCATGCGTTGTGGAAACGATAAAATCGATGTAAACTTTTTAGATATCACTTATATTCCTTAAGCATTTCTCCTGCGACTTACTGTGATGCTTTGAAATTTTTGCAATGTCGGTTTAACAACTTGTGGTCGGGCATTGTTGTGGACAAGAATTCCACCTTTTTCTGGACTACGAATAGTGAGTCGAAAATTAGGACCATTTTATCAAATTGTTTACATTACCTCTCCATAATAATGGTTTCGGTTGCACTCGAAACACTGTAATGGTTATAACCGATCGAGGAACAACCAAGAAGAGTTTCATTCGATGCAACTCTAGCTTCGTGATGTGTAATGGTTTTTCGTCGCGTGAGTGCATATATATATTAATGTCAATTTTTCTCGTAATATAAGATATTATTTTGTGAACATATATATATATATGACACACACACACACACACACACATATATATATATATATATATATCGTAATGGGATTTTTCTTAATGATTTTAAGTTTTATAACCTAATAAATCAATTTTGAACAATGAATTGCTACCTTTATGATCAGAATGTTTTTCATTTGATGGGAAACTTCAATGGAACTCAAAGTAATATATAAATGTTTAAATTATCACTTTCTTTATAATAGTCTTATTATTACTTTTGACAGTTATTGAACTGCGATTTTTATATTACGAAAGTCAGGGGTGACGGTCGTTATGAGGCTAGCTTTGATATATTTGATTGAGTTGACGATCGTTAACGGATAGACGTCAATATCTTTTAGACCCGATCAAATTAGAAAGCAGAATTATAATCACATTTGTAAAAATCGAACCGAATCAAAGAGTCTCTTCAACGTTGATCATATCTTACCGACAAATCAATATTTTTTTTATATATATATAACGTCATTATATACGTTTTACAGGTTGGTATTTTCTGCAAATGTAAGTTCAGTTAGCAATAACACATCTGTTATTATCTAGATAAATCAGGCTTAATGAAAACGAGAGGGCGTATCTTTCCCAGAACGCGGTATAGACATGTTATTCGCAAGCGCGATATAAATCACCATATATATATATATATATATATATATATATATATATATATATATATATATATATATATATATATAATGGTCTCTAATGAAAAATTATGCAACTAAAGATAACTGTAATGAAAATCGTATATTTACCTGACCAGCGTAGGTACGTGCTTCGTAGGGTTTGACCGAACCACCACGGAGTGCAACATATTAACGCACAGTTGATTTTGTTATTGGTAGGTACGCGTGAGTAACGCATAATCTAGCAATGTTCATGTACATAGAGCGATGCTCGAGGCATTACATAGCAGTGGAGGAACAGGCGGTTGAAATTGGATAAGGCAGGGGACAGGCGCAACATATCGTTTTTGTTTAATCGAATAAGAAAACATTTATGTTGCCTCGAAAAGCTGTAAAGAACACATATTTATTGAAATCAACTATCAAACGTGAAATCTTTTCGGCTGGTATTTTTGCCAACTGGTCACAAGATTATATGTTCCTGGCTGAGTCTTATGGTGTTGCAACTGATTTTATCGTTGTCGATTTGATTGAAGATAGTTAAAACTGGTCTATAATAATACCGTTGAACGCTACATGTAATTGAGAGTGTGAGAAGGTTCACTAGCTTCATACAAAGATGTAGAAATTATCTTCCACTCGGTATTTTAATTGCGTTCGGAATTTAAAACTCTTTCTTACGAAAAACATTAACAGAATAACTAAAAGTGTTTATAGGTTTGTAAGTTATGAGTTTTTATGATATCAAATTAGTTTAGCTATTTCTGTTTTCAGAATAGTGTACCCGACTTGTAGGTGAAGAAAACTATCAATATGTCATGCCCTTCTCGATGATGATTTTAAATACAACTATTGATAATTAGGTTGTGTAGCCCATATATAAATTAGGAACTATGATCCGATACAGAGATCTCTTCAAGGAAACCACATTTACGATAAAGCGAGGAGACGATGGGTACATCCTGCATATAATTTCTTGTTCCCCTCGCCAATCCTTCTGGAAAAAGACCCGTCTCGCTGAAACCACTGTCAATACATTTCCCCACACTGTATATGTGCCTTAATCTAAACGTAGATTCAATGAACAAAGCTTCTTTCCCAGCTGACTACAACTTGGTTGTTTTCAAGTCCAACATAAACACATTACTGATGAACCGCCCCCTTATGTAATCCAATCTACCAAATGTATACTAATAGCGATTAGTACGATATTATCCCATTGAATTATGTACACTCAAAAACCCTTATATTCGAGTTGTCTCAGGCTTTTCATATGTGGAGATATTTATGTACAAAAAAAAGTTACATGAAAGGCAGATCATAAGTAATGTAAGGTAAACTTGTCAGAACAGTTGCCAAAATCGATGTCCGCTCTTGAATGAGAACCATAATATGATAGAAGGGATCGTTATCATTTTGATAAAAGTTATATAGCACTTTCCCGCTTATGTGTGTTCTATTTATTTGTATAAGCACACCTGTATAAATTAGTGGGAGAAAAAAAGGTCTCTCTTTTGAAACACAAAATCTAGAAAATATAAAAGCACTGTACACAATTCTTAAAGGAAACTTTACATTGCTACATTTACAGAAACACTGTTAAACACTAGACATTTCAAGAAGCCCAAGCAAAAAGAGTTAACCACATAAAACCTACAGATTATGATGTTACATAGCCGTGTTTATTATTTCATAGTCGATATGGCTAGGAAGCAATCAGAGAAATATCGAGTATGTTATTCGAATAGGACAATGTAGGAGGTGTTCTTTCAAGTTTTCCACATCTGTTAAGAGCAGATGTTTCCAAAGAAACAGGAAGACTTCAAAAGAATTATGTAAATACAATCAAGTTATTCGTTTAAATGATAAATAGAATAAATTGTCAAAATATACTTAGAATAAAAGCAAGTTATTTAGTGCAAAATTAATTAGAATAAATTGACGTTATAATTTAAAATAGAAGACGGTTAGGTAAATTAGAATCGGCAGTAGGAGAATAAGGAACAAGATTTTTTTATATAGCGAACACACTATATTTCATAAAACATAAGATTCTCATATACAACCAATCTATAAGTGTGCATTCATGTCATTTGTAAGGAAAGTGAAAAGAAATATTTACAGCATGTACTGGTAGTCATATAAAAGCAGCATACATTATGGTAGAGCTTATAGAAGTGGATACGATTTCATTCAAGTAGAAAATACATATTTTAGGTGGATTGCATCAAAAGATCATTATATTTTAACATATGATCTTTGAAAGCTTTATAGTTTAACACAAAACTAAACTGTAAAAATATTAAGAATAGAATGCTCCCTGAGTATACGTGAAAATAATCGAAACATTAGAAACAAGTGATTTTATTTATAATAGACAACAACAGGAAACTCTATGGTAATACAATACAGCAGAAAATTTCCGTACACCAATGATTGCAAAAATAAAAAAAACACAATTAAACGGTGAAAGTCTGCGCAATGTGGCATTATAGCAAAGCCTACGCCCCGATAACATAAGCTTGCAAAACTCTCAACCAGAAAAGGCTACTGAGTAATAGAGAGGTCGGATTACATGCATGAGATTTATCTAGTTAGAGCAGGAATAATTATGAAAAGGGATTATTAAAGGGACCAACGCCTCTAAAAATAAAAATAATAAACAGAGAATCAATTTGCTTTGATAAAACATATATTTTGTCGGTACCAAACTACTATATATATATATATATATATATATATATATATATATATATATATATATATATATATATATATATATATATGTAAATATATGTATAAATATATATATATATATGTATAAATATATGTATAAATATATATATATATACATATAAATATATATATATGTGTGTAAATATATGTATAAATACATATATATATATATATATATGTATATATATATATATATATATATATATATATATATATATATATATATTCAAGGGAAATTCGACATAAAATAAAAGAGGTTATGACTTGGGAGACCCGTACAGGATTAGATATCTCTCGTGCACACCATGCATGTTTTATTATGTAATAAAATCAAAATTGAAAAGCAATTCCTTTCCGTGAGATATAAACCGGCCATATGAAAATGCTACAATTATTTTTTCTTATCCGATGATAAAAGATGATGATGGTTTTAGGGACGGCTATAAAGTATTTAAAATTGACATCGTTTTTAGGGTATCACAATTTACGACATACGAGTAATGTTTTCAATGTCCATGAATATTGTGTTACAAATACATTAATATTGAAATTTGTTTAACAAAATCAATGTTATATATCATGCACAAATAAATGTATATATATATATATATATATATATGTATATATATATTCATATATATATATATATATACGCATGAGGATATGCACAATTATTTACAATAATTATATTATATAAATATAATATATATATATATATTTATATATATATATATGTATGCATATATATATGTATATATATATGCACAATTAGTTAATGTATATGAACATAAACATTTTTAATGTGATATAACATTGAATTTACTTAAACAGAGGTGCATGACTATATAGATCTCTATATCAACTGCAACGATACATAGTAATATAAATAAGTTTCCATAGTGGGCAAGTTCAAACATAGCAGGTAATTTCCAGTTATTTACAACAATATCTGAGGATCAGGACTCCATTTATCTATTCGTTACAGACTCTAGTATATCGAACAACCAGTAAGACGTTAATTATCTTTTAATTCTACGGTTACTTTTCTGTTATAGAATACTCTAATGTATTTTGCCACTCTAAAACCAGTCTTGCCAACAAAAATACTATACTCTATATACTACTCAGAACATTTCTTTGAAGCATATCATGGTCACCAGATTACTACCCACGAGCCAAACGACACTGCAACCACCGATTTATGTCGTTCATTCATAGTGTTTGAGCGTGCGAAGCCTGACAGCAATTATCAAAGTTACATTTCGGGAACGTCGTTATTGGGTGTGCCCATTCTTCGACCCGTTTATAAGATGAGGAGGTTGGGCAACAACAACAACAACAACATCAAAACAACCGTATTTTATTTTTTTACGCAGGTGTGGCCTGCTACCAGCAGGCAACAGGTGTTAAAGGGCCCTGCTAGTAATGCGTATTAGAAATACGTTCGGCTGCTGATCCATGCTTTGCGACAACTTAAAGGTGTTTCATATGAAAAAGAGACGGTCATTAGGCTCGATATTTTTTCCTGGAAAAAATAATAAAACATGTACATCGATACGTTGGAATGAAATATTAAAAAATATTCGAGTGGATTTAAACAGGATTTCTTGGAAATAAATTGGAAAGAATTCAAACGCATTCAAACTGCAACTTTTTCAAATTAAATTGTGCGCATATGTTTTTTCTGAAAATAAATTAAAAAGACGTTGAGCAGAAGTTGAACAAAATAAAGCAAATACACACAGAAATTAAATTGGAACAAATGTTGAAAATACTGTTTAGTTTTTTAAACTGTAATAATAAACACTTCTGAGCTTAAAATAAAAGAGAGCAGGAAAGGGATATTACACGAGGCCGCATACATGTAGATAAATTACTTAATTTGTAGAAAAAAAACAACCCGATGGTACGGATGTTTTCATGCCATTCATAATGGATTCAGTTAAGAGTTAAAAGTGAAACCGCTGATACTGATGGAAGTGTATTTGATGTTTTATATAACGACTGCATTTAACGATAATATAAACACAATCAATACGGTTTCTTTATGATATTGCATTTAAAAATGTAGGCAATACACGCTGTAATGTGTATGCTTACTATGGAAAGAATAAAAAAAGAGAAAAACACAAAAGCTTGCATAACTGAAAAGAATGGAATTAATTTCGTGCACCAGCAACTTGCACGCGAGTCAGATCTCCTTTGGACCCTTTAACAACACAATGGGGCGTCTTACAGATTGAGTTGTTGTCTAAATTCTCAGCCGGACGACCGGATATTGTCCGGATCTCAATAATTCGGTTGTAATCGAATTCTGTCGTTTTTTTAACTTTAGAGTTTTGATGATTTTAAAGAAGAATTGATTACAGATTAATGATTGGGCAATGTCTTTGAGTTGAATATTTTTGTAAGAAAATTCATTTGATCATAATTTTCGACTTTCGAGTGGACATGACAAGTGGTCAATTGGATAGTGGTCGACGGTAAGAAGATCTTGAGCTGAAGCGTGCCCTCGCATGGCCGCGATGGTTGTGGTTGCTAAAATTCCTGTTCGATTGTATCGTCGGCGCTGGTGGGGATGAGTCAAGTTCTTGATGTTTCTGCTGTCGGCCATGCTGTTATTCGGTGTAAATCCAGTTGGTGCATGTTAAGCAACCAATGACTAGCTCTAGACTATGCAGATCTACCCACACAGGTGTAAAGGGACAAGAGGAGAACGTAGAGATTATAAACAATATGGCATTTACAGATGAGAAGCAGCTGATATGACCTGTGGTACTGCAGTATTGAATATGAAGTTGTGCTTGACAAAGCGACGTATTACTGAAGCCCCTTGTTGTCACCAGAATATCACATTTACTGTGTTCTTCGTGAGTTTGGACGTTATTTATGAATATTCGTATCAGGAATCAATTTTGGGATCTTCAAAGTGTTATTTGTAAGTTAATGTAAGGAATTACTGATGTCTGTTTAGGATGGGAATGAAATATAACTCATGATAATAAAGGGAGATGTACTTTATACCGTTCCGTATATATAACCGATAAGGCTAGTGTATCTAATGGAGTTTGTATGTATGAGAGGATCCCTGAGAATTGAAAAGGTTGCGCCTTTAAGACAGCAAGTGAGATGATAATAACGTAGGCACACCTGTTAGTGACTTTAGGGAGTCATTTGGAACCTGTAAGAAGTTGACCAGAGAGTATCGAAAAATAATTGATAAGTTCGATAACACTAGGTAGCAGTCAACTAGTATTAAGGGTGTAGAGAAATGCGGCCAAATATTAAATATATTTGAGTGTGAGTTTGTTTTAGACCCGTGCGAATGGTCACAAATGAAGGAAACCTCAAGTATTGTAAAATGTATAAATATAATATGTATTTATGATAAAGAATACAGTAGCCACTAAAGTGGTCTGAGAGGAACGTGTTCGTAGCATGCGGTTTTAAATGGTATGAATGTCTCCATTTTGTCTCTGGAACCAGTGGAATACCTAGGACTGGTTGAGTACACTTAGTTCTCAAATAAGGTGCTTAGTACACCACAACAGAGTTGGTGTTATTTCGACCTACGTTGGCTGTGCAAACTTATTATCTTAGAAGTTTTGAGGGTTGAAAAACAGAACAAAGTGTGCGGTGATTTTTATGATGGGCGAAGCATTAAGTACTCTTTATATAATCTATTGCAAGCATTAGGGGATCTCGTTGCTGGAAAGTGCGAGGGTGTAGGTTATTGAAAATTAAGAAAGTCTTAATTCTATAATTGGCCCATTACAAACCCTGCATGAAGATATAGTGAACACCTGTTGTAAAGTAGAGGCAATAGAGTTGACGAGACACTGTACAAGTTAATCTAGAGAACAATGGTTGTTAAGTAACCATGTATAAAGAAATATGATCTTCTCCTGTAAATTAGAACAGTGTTGTTGAAAAACTCTCTATTAAAATATACGAAACGTCTCTGGGTCTGTTGAGAGGAAAGTATCCACAGAAATGTTGAAATATTTTCGGTAGAGACGTAATTATCTAAAGAAATATAGAGCGTCTCCAGCACAGTAAGACCGAAGTATACGGACTAAAATTATTATTGAAGAAATCTAGTATGAAGATATATTAAACATTTCCTGCATATAATTTCATCGACGAACTATTATTGCCCAGATCAAATTAGGCAATGGCCTAATGGGAAATACTTTTGAGAAAAATAAGTTGAACGCAAGAAAGTGCCTTTAATTAGAACTGAACTGTCGCTTTCATATAACTTATACAGAGGACATATATAGTATTTTCTTGCATAGATAAAACTTTTGCATTATTAGTGCACGTGGCATGCCCTTTGATTCTTTTGAAGTTTGATTGATAGTCAAAACATAGCCGGCTGGTTAAACTGAAGGGGAAAATGTTCCTCAAATAGGTATGATTGTCGAAAGTTTCGTTATTATGGGGTCGAATGAGAGATGTACAGACGCGTATTCATCCCGGCTACAAGCAAGCGGTCTTGTTGGTAAAACGGTTGAATTCGTGATGAAAAATCATGAAGAAAAATCATTTCAAGAACATTAGTGCTAATGTTGTTTTGTAAGAAAATCGTTATATGATGGCTAATAGTAACGCTTTGTCTGAGATTTTCCTTTGAGATCAAGGCTTTCAGATTTCGAAATTGTGATTAGACAATCACGTAATTAATATCCGCAATTCATATGAATAATTAACCAATCAGTGTTAATCAGAGTAAGACGTAATACGTAGAAATTGGTCGTATGAGAATTCTAGACTAAGCACATCTCACCCGCTAACTACCTATTAAAGGAGGCACAAGTTATTTTCGACAGTCAAAAATCAGGAATCCCCAATTAAGTTACCAGTCAGGACCGTCAACTCCACCAATGCGCCACACCCCTCGTATATTGACCTTCGGATATAGGGGAAAGATAAAAGCCGTTGTCGAAAAACTCCCCTTTAATTCATTGTTTAAGCAACCTTCTGGTGAAAGAGAATGATATTGCACTCCTTCTTTACTTCTTTTCTTGTTAATGTTTAAAAAAATAACAATTTACTGTGATCAGATTTTTTAATAGTTATATCATACAACCGAAAACTAAAGGTTACGTCTTCACTCAGTTACTTGTCGTTAAGATAAGTCGTTACTACTTACTGATGGATGATGCCAAATTAATGCCATCTTTCGCCGAGCAATAAGACGCATATAGGGTGGCCAACTTAACGCCGTGAATTCAGCTCATACCCCGTACCTTCGCTAGAAAAGTTACGTTGAGTACTTTGGACTTTTCCAGTGTTTCATCAATGTATTTTTAGTATTTTTTGTTCTTAACCTATGAGTTCCTGTTCATGCACAAAATACGTGAATCTCATACCAACCTGTTATCGTAGAATCGACCGAAATCACGGTATTTCGTTTCGTGGATGTTTAAATAAGTAACACTTTGCACTAAACTCATATACTCGTGAACACTATGGTTTTATCGTGTTAACTTAGTGTTTAATGATCAGAAAGTGACGTTTGATTGTGTGAACTGCGTTTTCGCCGTGATGCCCATGTCACCCGGGCCAGTCTTTCTTCGTGTATGCTAAGAAACAATTTGTGGAAAAATGTCAACGTTATGCCTTCAAACTTTTTGTTTTCCGATATAATCTCTCTCAAATCTATTCTTGATTGCTTCTTCTCATCATCATTACATAATCATTACAATCCAAACACTTGTTCGACCTGACACTGAACGCATATCAAGTTCTTCTGAATTGCTTCAAAGATACGTACATATGAACAAAGACGTAAAAAAGGACATGAGGTCATAACTGAAAAACTTGAGACGGTTGAGTAAAATCATTGTAGTTCGTTGATTCAATGCATCAGATTTTTAGACAACCTGTGAAACGCAGAAATCAGTGCTTCTTTACCAATGTTTATAATAAATAATAAAACTGTATATTAAGCAAATTGTTTATAAGGTTGATCAGATGTAGCAAACATTTAATCGAAAATCTATTTTATTTAATTGTAGATTTCGTCACAGTTGCATATTTGGAGATTTGCTTGTCTTGGCAAATGTTAGACAATTCATTAAGTAGTAGGACGAACCTATACGCCACAAACCGTAAAATAAAATTAATTTACTGAAAAAGTATCCATTGAACGAATAATTTCACAACATAGATATGCCAACGTGCAGCACCATTCACGAGATTTACCACACATTGTTTTTTTATTGAGGATATGTTGCGTCCAGTTTCTACGCTAATAAGTGCCATGAAATAATCTACTTAGAAGACAAAATGCAATACATTATTGCTGAAAGACCGCCTAATTTAGAGTGTAGAAATTGTGAATATTTGATTCCTACTTTGCATCATATACGCGTGGGCATCTGTAGTCATATGCGAGATATAATATTTAAGTTATTAATGCTAAAATAATTCCCTGAAACTATTTTCCTATGATTGATTTTAATTAAAATTTACCACTTCTAAAACCACCATGAACTTTTTTCTACACCTACGTAAACACGTAGTTTGCTTCTCAATGAAAACTATTATAGTGCACCTTTTGGCTTTAACGAACACAGTGGCAGCATCTTTATATTCCTGTGTTATGCAGAAATACCTATTTTGCATCTCCGTGCAATGCGTAAATATATTTAAAAAAAAACATTGAATATAATGGTAACATTTTTTTAGTGATGCGCTCTTATCTTCTACATATGAACTATTGTGGGCTACTTCGGTCACAACGCACAGTAATAAAGAGGTTGGGATGTAAACTGTTGACATCACTAGATTTCGTACATTAGATCTAGTTACGTGCCTCACAAAACAATCAAAAAGAGAAAGATCGCTCGTTGCTTTTTTGTAATTCTAAAATATGATGAGCCCTTATATAGTACCAACATGTGGCGGTAATACCAGAATGGCTCCAAAGTGTCTGTATTATGATTTCTGAAATAGAAACAATTTTTTTTTCAATTTTGTTACATGCAATTAAAGAGAGAACTTCGCGCTTAGTAATCAAGATTTTCCAAAAGTTAATTATTAATCATATTTGAAATTTAATAACGATATTAAAAAATTGACTATTCCTCATGTATTCCGAATAAATTATTACATTATTTTTAATTAGTAATATTATTTCGAAAGCAATTCTGAATTATTATTCTGAGTTGGGTACTATTATACTATTAATGTTGGGAGATCTTCTTTAAATCTTCGATACTTACAACTAACAATTTAATAATTATTCTTATAAGGCAATTTAATAATTATTTATGTGAGGAGGGTAGTATTATACTATTATAGAATAGGAGAAAATCTAAACGGCTGAGACAATTTTTATTTATTGTTCCTTTTTACCACATTAAAAAACGATCCTGGAGTCTAACTCTGGGGAAGTATGTTAAATAATAATAATAATAATAATAATAATAATAATAATAATAATAATAATAATAATAATAATAATAATAATAATAATAATAACTAGCAAGACCTGTGGAAATTCCACAGCAGCAATTTTCATATGCAATATAGTGTTGCTAGGCATGCTGTGAACGTTCTGTTTAGCATGAAGTAAGGAACACTCATATTATTTTGATATTATGTATCGCTACCTTACTAAAATAATACCTTTGATATAGTTCCTGGACTGATTATTTCATTGCAACCACACCGGCCAATTAATTCACATTTTATAATTTTTCATGATTAGTGAATATGTTACTATGTTCGACAATAATTTTTCATAATTTCAACCCGCATTATCGCCTCTCCCTTTACTAAAATATTAAATTTTATATATTGTCTCAGATGGTTATTTTATAAAAAAAATACAACTATAAATTAACTCACATTTCATCATTTTTAATAATTATTGGATATGGTACTAATCTTGACAACAATTTTTCATCATTTAAACTCACCATATCGCACGCCTTATTAAAATAATAACGTTGATATATTGTCAAGGCTGATTATTTCATTACCAACACGCGCATCAATCAACTCACATTTCATCATTTTTCTTAATTTATGAATGTGTTACTAATTTCGACAATATTTTTTTACTAAAAAATACTACTAATAATAAAATAATAACTAAATTACTAAAATAATAACTTTGATACATTTGCTGGATGGATTATTTCATTACAAACACACTAATCAATTAACCTCCATTTCATCATTTTTCACAATTCTTGGATATGTTACTAATTTCGACAATCATTTGTCATAATTTATACTCAGCTTTTCGTCCCGTACTTAATAAAATAATAACTTTGAAATATTGTCGGGGCTTATTATGTCATTACAGACACACTAATCCATGGAATTACATAGAATCATTTTTCATCATTCTTGGATATGTTAATTATTTCGACAATCATTTTTCATTATTCTAACCCACATTTTCGCCTTCCTACTTTACAAAATAATAAATTTGATATATGTTCTAGCTGATTATTTCCTTACATACACCCCAATCAATTAACTAATATTTTATCATTTTTTCGTAATTCTTGGATATGTTACTAATTTCATAAATAAACCCCTCCTTATCTCCTTCCCATTTACTTATATAATAAATCCCCTTTACTTATATAATAATGTTTAGGCTGATTATTTTATTCTGAACACAGCGATCAATTAAATCACATTTTGCCATTTTTCGTAATTCTTGGATATGTTAATAATTTCGAGAATATTTTTTTAATAATTCAAACCATCCTCGTCGTCCTCTTTTACTGACTCATTACTTTAATATATTGTACGGGCTGATTATTTTATAAACCTCCCTACTATCAATTAACTCACACTTCATCATTTTTTTCTGAATTCTTGGATATGCTACTCATTTCGACAATTATTTTAAAATATTTTTAACCCACATTATCAAATCCCCACGACTAAATTAATAACTTTGATATATTATCTGGAATGATTATTTTAAACACACCAATCAACTCACATTTCGTCATTTTTCTTAATTATTGGATATGGTACTAATGTCGACAATCATTTTATATTCATTTTCACCCACATTATCGCTCGCTTTACTAAAAGAATAACTTTGATATATTGTCTGGTCTGATTATTTCATTGAAAATACACTAATGCATTAAATAACATATTATCATTTTTCATTCTTCTTGGATAGATTACTAATTTCGACAATTATATGTCATAATTTAAACCATCCTTATCGCCCTCTCTTACTAACACAATTACTTTGATATATTTCATGGCTGATTATTTCATTATAAACACACACTCGATTAACTCACATTTAATCTTTGGTCATAATTCTGGATATGCTTCTAATTTCGACAATAATTTTTATAATTAAAACCCCACATTATCTCTTTTCCTCCTACTTATATAATAGATATGCTATATTGTCTGGGCTTATTATATCATTACAAACACACCAACCAAGTAACTCACATTTCATCATTTTTCATAATTCTTGGATATGTTATTAATTTCGACAATAATTTTCATAACTTTAACTCACTATGTCGCTCCCCCTAACTTAAATAATAACGTTGATATATTGACTGGGCTGATTATTTCATTACAAAAAAATAAATCAATTCTGGGTATTGCCGTACTATATTTGTATCACCTATCTTATTCAAATCCGGGTGACGCCGCATATTCTGCTAATATATATCGTTCACCCATCTCATTCGAATCGGGCGACGCTGGGTATTTTGCTACTATATGTTTTCCACCTATCTCATTCAATACTGGGCGACGTTTTCTGATAGTGTATATTTGCACATTTCATTCAATCCCGAGACTAACTTCATGTCCGCCACCCCACTGTTGAAAATATACATTAAATAAAGTAATGTTTTGCACGTAAACTGTTTCAGCCATTTCCGGGACTGGCTCTATATCACCAACCACTGCTAAAAATATACATGAAATAACGTAATGTCTAAATAGTAAACTGTTTCAGTCATTTCCGAGACCGTATTTATATCCTCGACCCACTGCTAAAAGTATACATGAAACATTATAATGTCTAAATAGTAAACTGTTTCAGCTATTTCCGGACCGTTTTATATCCAAAACCCATTGCTAAAAATATAGATGAAATAATGTAATGTCTAAATAATAAACTGTTTCAGCAATGTCTGGAACTGGCATATAATCCCCACCCCACTGTTAAAAATATATACGAAATAAAGTAATGTATGAATCGTAAACTTTTTCAGCCATTTCCGGGACCGACTTCTTATCTCCCATCCTACTGTTTAAAATATGCATTAAATAAAGTAATGTCCGAAACGTAAATGGTATTTCCCACCCCAATGTTAAAAATGTACATTTAAAAAAGGGATGTTTAAATCGTAAACGGTTTGAGTAATTTCCGGAATTAATGAATATCCGTAACCCACTGCTTACAATATATTTGAAATAAAGTAATGTTTAAATCATAAACGGTTTCAGCAGCTTTTCGACAGTAATACATTAAAACACGGTTAGTGATTAGGCAACCATTGCTTCAGCATGAATTTCTGAGTATAGTATCAGTTTCAGCATTCCAGTGACTTAATCCCCCCTTTTTTGGTCTTGGTTAATGGAGGAGAAATCTTTCATTACTGATACAATTTTTATTTTTGTTATTGACCAGAGGGCCCCGTTTGGAGAGCTTGTTTCCTCCTAAATTTATAACCGACCTCATGTCCAATTCCGACCTTGTGGGGAGGCAATTAAACAACAAAAAAATCAGCACGGACATTTTCTATGGCATGTTATAATTAATCAGAAGTGACATTTCCATGGCATTTTGTAATTACATCAGAAATAACTTTTTCCAGTTACTTTTTTTAAATATTAAAACTTTGTTACATTAAACATAGTATCTATTCGGAATGCCTCCCCACGGGACAGATTTAGACACCGGGGTCGTTGTTTAACGTGAAGAAAAATGTCTTAGTCGTAAAGGATTTCTTTGCCATTCAGAGAGAAGAAATTGAAATGTAGCACCTGAAGAACATATGCTACACTTTGATCTTAGCCAAAAGGCCAAGAAAAACAAATCATTTTTATTAGCTTTGCCTCAACAGCGACACCATTTTTTGAAAACTATTTCTCATTCCTTTTTCAAGGGTGACAAGGTTTATTTGGAATATTTCACTTTTTGGAATATTCCACTTTCAATTTTTTAGGGATGCACAACATGATAACGGACGGAGCGATAAGCGTAGTAATAATAATAATAATAATAATAATAATAATAATAATAATAATAAGAAGAAGAAGAAGAAGAAGAAGAAGAAGAGAAAGAAGTCGGCAACAGTACCTGAAAACGAGAATCAAAACATTAAAAATTCCTCTCCTAAGAATATACTCAAAATCAAATTAATTTTTCTCATTGTTTATATGATCTCGAGCAACGCTGGGTAGCCCTGCTAGTAAGCAATATTTTTATTTATTAGTAAATATTTAATACATTTTTATTAGTAATAGTTTTCATTACTTAGTATTTTAATGAACTATACATATTATTAGTGTGAGAAAATCAATGAAATAAATGCGAAAACTGCTAGATAAAATTATTTAACCTCGACAACAAATCAGATACACATGATAACTTCTTTTTTTCAAATTTATCAAATACTTTTTAGTGTAATAGGTGCTTATGTACATATGTTAACGTGCCAAAGTAATAACTTTATGATTTCCAAAGCCATATTTTAAACTGGTAGAGGGAGGTAATTTTGTAATTATTCTATATTTCCTCTAACAGTATAGTTTAATAGATATGGTAAGATCAAATCTTAATTGAAAAAACATATGTATAGATATACAGACACACAGTAAACACTGAAACATTAGTGTATAAGCACCGTTTATTTTTTATTCTTTAACTGTATGAGTTTCTGAGGGTGTAAAAAATACCTGCAAACACTTGGCGGAAAACGGTTAAGCATTGAAAAAAATTATATTTACATAAGAGTGTTTCTAAGCTTGTCATAATAAAGACAATTTCCCTATGAACGACTCATTCGTAGTTATTTGCACTCTCACTAAAGCAAAATATTACAAAAGGTCGTTCACAAAAGCAGCTAACCAATCAGGAACATTCTTAAAAAGGAAATATATGCTTTAGTACAGAAGGGTTTCCGGATGTGTCTTCCAATCAACAGAGATACAAAGAAAAGGGTAAAAATTAAAAACTAAAACAAAAAACACTATCACCCTCAATTTCTAAGTTGTTTCAGGTCGATTCGGCCAACTATTCCTCGGGCCTTCGTCAGGTAATAACCGCGACGGGATAGGAACTCTGGATCTCGTAACCGCATCCACTGCAATTA
>NC_136495.1:136426401-136438901 GCF_053919585.1 Euprymna scolopes
CGAAAGCCAGATCCTCAAACCGCTGCATATTAATTCTCTTGCTAGCCAACTGGGCGTAGTCAGAGATTGCACGCGTTATAGGATCACGGACAATAACAAGAATTTTCATGTTCTTCGACATGTTGAAGACTCTCTTCGGAACTTCTCTGGTAATAAAGTAACTTGGGGTCTTCTCAATGGTCATCTGTCCTTCAATGGTCGGAGGCATTTTATTCCTGTTGCAAAGAAAATAAGAGAAATTAGTAAGTTAAAAATGTTAAAACAAATAAGGACGACATTGAAGACATTAAAAAAATCATTCATCAATTCTTGTCGGAAACCTTACAGCTAAATTTTCCGATGTGTAATCTAAAACTACGGCACTAATGCATCAGTTGCTTCGATATATATTTAAATCGTGTGTGCGAGTGAAGAATGACCTCTAAATGATAACGTCATTTTTAAGCTCGGTACGTATATGTACAAGTTTAAACGACAAGTAGTTCGTATTGTAATCTATACATTCATTACACGAATCAATTCAAACAAATATAGATATTGTCAATCTAACGCAGTTTACAAAATATCAAGTAGCCAGTGCTTAACAGTTAGATTAATAAAATAACATAATATCTGCTAAAAGGCTTAGTTTCTGTTTTACCAGAATTGCAACCTTATTATAATATAAAATACATACTAAGTTAAAATAAATGGAACGGCAATGATGTAATGTTGTTGAAAGGTTTGCAATATATATATATATATGATGTGACAACAATTGTCTCTCTCTTAAAAAGAGCATGTAATATATTAGATATGTCAGTGTTTGTCAAGTCCAAAACACTTCTCCGTCTTCTTTCAGGCGTAGTAGAGCAGAATCCGCGAGTAGGGCACCCTCACATTAGCACAGTTTTTCGGCTGATCACCGAAGTTAACAAATGTAAATCCTGGCCAGCACAGGATGGGAGACAATTTGGGAAGGTCAGGCGCTGTATACACCTTCTGGGAAGGTTGGGCGTGGCGGAAGCACCCCTATACCTAAGAAATATCTCGTCACAACAAAAGCAGCTACGAAGAGATTGATGACCTAAACTCCCATAGGGGATCAAGACTAAGCTAGCTGGATGGATTGATGGAGAGCAGAATCCGCTTCGGTGGACTTTCACTAGTTCAATCCATCTACGTTTATATTTAATACTACTCCATAAATAAAAAATGCATCCTTTCATACAAGCTAGACAATGTTGTACTACTTTAATTTGCTTCGGAAATATTTCCGTCGCGCGGTTTGATTTCAACTCTAATATTTTAAGGCTATATAAAAATAGACGAATCTTTGCAGCAGTCGATGAAATCAAAAGAGCTTTAAGAAAAAGCAAGGGGGGTTGAAGTCATCCTATTAAACATCAAAATAAATGGTCAACCCATACCCACGAATATGTTTATCCTGACGTTTATTAACTCCATAATCCAACCTAAAATTAAATAGGATAAATTATTGGGACAGTTTAACCTGATATTTACGCCTCCTATAAATGCATCAAGTGCCATACATTTGGGCGTCATAAAGAAACCTAATGAGGGTACAGAAAATGCGGAAAATGCACATAAAGAACATTATTATACAGAGGACAATTGCCTAAATGAAACAAAATATACAAACTCTCATGATAACTACACTGCTTATTCCAAAACATGCAAGATTAAAAAAAATAAAATTAAGTTGTGGGGGTTGAATATAAAGAAAAACCTTTACTTCAAAGAGTCAAGAAAAATTGCAAATTCCCTACCAAAAACGAACACCTATTCCGATACCCGCCCCAAAACTAAACCAAATAATCTACCAAGATTCCATCCATACATTAATATTGGAGCTAAAAGATATAATTCAAATCCTAAAGTTACCCCAAAAAATCAACAGGAATCAAATACTCCATGTTTCAATACGCATAAATAACGCCTACTGCAACTCGCAGAAATGGTTTAGAGCAGAAACAAACTCAAATAAGCAAACTAGATCCACATCTAACTGAACAAAAACTACAAATAAACACCAAAATCTTCCCTCCCTATAAGATTTAAAACATTGGAGATTGAGGTATCTGAGGATAAATAGATCAATATGGAAATCCCTTCTATCCCACAGAAGGGTTATAATATATTAAAAAAAGATGAATATGTAAAAACGGATTGACATAATTAAAAAAAAAAACTCTACAAAACTAGCCGAAGACGCAAGAAGATCAAATCGGAAAGATGTCCCGAAGAAAACAACCCCACAAAAGTAAGACCATGCTATCGCTTAACCTCTAGAAACATATATAAATCAAGCATAAAATCGAACATATGATTTGAACTCAACATCTGAAGCCATCGAAATAGAAACTAACAACAAATCCACCAACGATAGCAAAGCCATAAATGCACAAACGAAGAGGAAACGGTCCATTGACCTAAATACCGGAGGTACAGACGAAAATAAATTTTTAACTTTCGAAACAACGGAAATAGATGGCATTGTGGCACAATAGCGTAGCCCTGTTGCGTGAACTGGGAGTTTCTACATTCATACCCCCTATATCTACCTTCTAACCTTGTGTCTGTCTTCGTGATGAAGTGAAAAACGTTTTTGTGGGTTTGTGAAAGTTAGAGCATGTCGGTTGGGTTTGAATGACACTTCACCGGTGTCAGAATAATTCAAGAAAAGGCAGACTTACACCCGGATATCTGAAGTTGAAAAAAAAAGTTGTGTAAAACGCATCTCTGACTTTCTCTTTAACTCACTTTCTCTTTCTTTCAATGAAGAAAAAGAGAATTGAAATATGATCGTGTTGTAAACACAGTTGAATCTTGAACTACCATAGGCGGAGGGCATAGTAGATTGGTGTGCACGCAGTGGGTGGACTAAATATGCTCCCTACTTATAAACTGTTAAATAAATTATATATTATAATTAAAATGCATTTGTTAACTATTTTTGTACACGTGTTTGATTTCAGCCTGAAACTTCACCTATTAATGCAACAACAGACAGCTGTATGTAACGACGATATGAAAACACAATAAGCGACACGTGTCAGGCTGTTATAACCGACGACATATCGACCCGTTTTGTTCATGTTTCAATGATGTGGCTATCGTAAGCTATCTTTGAAAATATTTTATTATCCCTGGAGTTGGTTGTTTTTCCAAGACGTTCCTCGACCAAGTAACCCTCCCAGGGAAGCGATAGTACCATAACAGAACCCCCAATCTCCCTATAAACAAATACCCGAATATACACATGTTTTCTCAATCACATAAAAGGAAATAAATGCATAAAAACTTAATTAGTGACAACAAATAGGATTGCTAAGGTATAAAAATTATATTTGAGTGAATTATTTCTACAAATATCCGATCACTGTCCTACGATAATATATCTACAAGATACATTTTTAAACCCATCGAAAATAGCAATCTCCATAGTTTAACTGAAAAAAAAAACACACAACAAATAGAGTTTTTCGTGAATAATCTATTCTACTTAACAGGAACACAGCACAAAACAAAATAGACATACAAATATCTTACAGGCAATAGTTTGCCTTCTATATAAGTGATCCTAGAATTTTTTTATGGATTTAACAGAATAGTGCACGTGATTTCCTGTGAGAGTAATAACTCAATAATAACTTTAAACTCTTTGGTCTTAGAATAAACTCGCAGATTCCTAGCTGGAACTTTAAACAAGTTAACTGGGATAAACTTAAATTTATATTCAGACGCAAACTGCTACCTGCAAAACAAGGAAACTACTCGACCACTTACTTTACACATACCATACTCTCAATAGCTAACAAATGCATACCTGATACAAAGTTACCAACCAAGTATAATTTGCCTTGATGTATTGATAATTGCAAAAGGTGTCCCACGCTCTAACTTGCCGCAGTAAGAAAATTCAACAACCAACCAACAACCAACCAGTCAGAATAAACACAACCGTTAAATATTCAGAGCTAAAGTACGCCGGATAATAAAAGTAGTTTAATAGGTATCATGGAAGTATTATGTGCCTAAACTCAATAATAACACCAAATGCAATTCGTATAGAATGTAATCAGAAACTATGAAGAATAACAGGCATTTTTTTTATAAACAATAAAAAATAACACCCAAAAGAGCATGGCAAACATACTATTGCAAATAATTCATCATCCAAAATTACAACAAGGTTTCACACTATTAAACAGGCATAACATAACTGAACTTTACAAGTAATAATAAGGAATGAATGAAACCCACCTCTTACTATTCTTGAACCTTGGATTCATTAAAAAAAAGATAATAATACGACTGAGGTAACAGATGAATTACTAAACAACTACCACATGAAGTATTAAAGAATTTATCTTCGCTATTTATGACCTCTCTAGCAATAGTAATGTTTCAGCTATATTGAAATATGCGACATTCATTCTCATAGCAAACCAGGAAAAAAGCATTTGACCCCGTCTAATTATCGCCAACTTACTCGAACAAGCTGTGTGTATATGGCGATACAGAGAATTGTAAACATTAGCTTTATTCGATTTCTTTAAACTAATATAAAATTATCAGCGTTCAATGCAGATTCTGAACACATCGGAGCACTACAGAACATTTACTTCAATTAGAATATTTACCAGAAATTCATGTATACTATAAACGTGTATGACTGTTATTTCCATTGCTCATGAAAATACTTTTGATAACACATGAAGGTATGGTATCATGAAAGATCTTAACAAACCTGGAGTAAAATGAAGACAACTTATCTCCATCAAAAACTTCATCAACACTAGACTAATCAATGTTCCTGTAGGACGATGTATCTTGGACATCAAGGAATATGAAGGTGGCGTCCAGAAGAAAGTATTTTGACGGTGACATTCTTTAGCCTTAAGATTCACACTATCGTTGGATTAACAATATCGTTGGAGGTGTGGACCATTCATATATGTGTATAATTTTATAACTGAATATAGCTTAAGACGTATCAACATAATTGAGCGCCAACTTAAACAACAAAAAATGGACAAGTGAGAATAGATTTAAGTTGACCCTTAATAAAATAAAAACATGCCATTTTACTAGTTTGTAAAACTGCATCCTTATCGTCATTTTAAACTAGCTGATACACAGGGTGCTTTTGAAGGTGTACATACATTCTTAGGGTTTATATTAGGCATAAAACTCATCTTCATCCCTCACACAAAACACCTAAAAGTAAATGCATCAAAACTCTCCACGTAATCCGAATAATTACCCATCTAAATTTGGGAGCGGACAGCCTATTAAAGTTCTATAGAGCTCTAGGGCGATCAAATCTATAGTATGCAAGTTTCATTCACCTTGCCACCAAAAATCGTACATATAGATATTAGACCCCTTTCAATATCAGAGACACAGGCTTTCACTAGGAACCTTCCGAAATGCAGCCATCGATAGTATTTATGTAGGAGCCGATGAACACCCATTACTTAGTCGTCTTACAATACTTGAACAAACTTCACTCGTGACCAGAAAATTCTGCTTACGACTGCATTACAAACTTACTATATTAGTCGCTTCTTGATAAAAAAACCCACAACCAACAAATACAGTCAACAACTTTACCTTAAATCACAATTAGCAAAACCTACATGATGGAAAAAGAAAAACTATAAAACCTGTTGGTCTCCGTGTGAAACCACTAGTTAGAGATGCAGATGTCACAATCACCAACATCTCTAATCGCAACCAACTAAGACTTTAACCCTGGTTATTAAAACAGTTTGATATTATCTTTAACCAAACAAGCTCTCGAAAAACCAAACTCATCAATAGAACTGCTTATGCTTCAGGAAGAATAACAAACCATCACCATACCTACAATGATGGTGTAAAAGATAGCAACAGAAGGTGATCCAGAGTCGGACTAAATAAATTTGTAATGGATCCCCAGTAATTGTGGAATTCAGGAAATAAACCCCGCAAACATAGACACCAAAAACGCATTATGATGCATTATAAGCAATTAAAAAAATCCACATTTTGGCTACAAACTACAAATAAATAAGCTCATTATGAAGAAATTGCAAGAACAATGGAATCTCGCTCCAAATACCTAACTTGTCAACATAAATCCTACAATGGAAGACCGGTTATCAGATGTAAGAAGATCGCATAGGGAGAAAAGGGATTTGTCCCGCATTTGCATAGGAGATAACCAACTTCCTGCTAAAAAATGAGGATTATCCAGAATGGTTGGCATGCCAATAACCCTTTACGGAGGGGGGAATAAAAGAAAAAAAAACTTACTTTTGGATTGTAATAATTTGGCGTATATCCATCCAAATTATTACAATGTCAAGCATATGAAGAACTATTTAAAAAACAAATTATATCAAACCACTTAAATGCTTGAAAAAGTAAATTTATACGAAATAATATAATATACGAAATAATATAATTTTAACTCATCGTACTCTATATCAATACTCTATGGCTGACTGGGATAGCTTCTGTACAGTCATATCTGATTTATCTCTGCACTCCAGGTTTAAAAAGGAAGTGTCCTCTATAGTATCAGATCTGACCGAATGGTTAATTGTAGGCATAGAACAATTCATACAATCTAAAAAATTCCAACACAAACCTAACAGCCAGTCATTGTTCTCCCCAGAATGTGTGGCTGCTATTACGCACATATATGATTTTTTCCATAGCTACCAACGTAATAGATGCACTGAGACTAAAGCTGTTTCAGAACCGCCAGCAACCACTGTAAAAGAGTAATAAAAAATGCAAGAGAGCTATATGCCCAGACTGTTAAATCCAAGGTAGCTGATCAGCGGCTTGGTTTCCACCAGTTTTGGCAAATAACAAATAGGATCCTTAACAGAAATGTGCGTTCTATCCCTACCATTATCAATTCACCAGAGGTCATCTCGTCAGCGTCAGACAAGGCCAGACTATCTGTAAAGAACTTTGAATTTAATTCTACACTATGCAACGAAGGTCATCAACTCCCATATTTCCTCCTATAACACAGAACATGCTAGGTAACATACAAATATCCGTCCATGAGGTCGCCAAGCTAATCAAGAACCTTGATTCCAGTAAAGCAACTGGCCCTGACGGCATCCCAATTATAGTGTAAGAAAAAGCTTCAACCAGAATTTGCTACCATACTTACGAAACTATTTAAGCGCTGCATTAAGGAGGAGTGCTTTCCGACTCCCTGGAATACCTCATCAGTGTGCACTGTATTTACGAATTCAGGTGATAAGTCATCTCCCTCTCAGTACAGACCAATAAGGCTCCTGTGTGTTGTGAGTAAGTTGCTGTAATCCATATTAAATAGAGAAATAGTCAACCACCTAAGCAGAAACAACCTTCTTAGTGACACACAATATGGTTTCCGCTCTGAAAGATCAACCGCAGATGTGCTGACGGTTATATCTCACAGGATTAGTGAATCTCTTGACAAAGGCTTCCTTTCTAGAGCAATTGCTCTTGACATATCAAATTCCTTCGACAAGGTATGGTATAAGGGTCTACTTCACATGATTTCCAGCTACGGTATAACTGGAAATGTTTTCTCAATTATTAAATCATTTCTCTCCGATAGAGTAGTGGTCGATGGACAAAAATCGGAGGCGTGCAATATAAATGCTGGAGTCCCTCAGGGATCAATCCTGGGCCTAACTCTTTTCCTAATCTACATCAATGACCTCCCTAAACACATACTTACATCATTCGTTGATATCTATGCTGATGCCACGACTATCTACGGCAACACATCAAAGGTTGTAAATGAGAAAGTTCTCCCTGATTCTCTCCCCTCTGATCTCGAGATCGTGGTTCAGTGGGGGAAGACGTGGCTGGTTACCTTTAATGCATCTAAAACCAAACTCCTATTGTTACATCATCAAGGTTCTGATCCCCATCTAGCATCAATTGGGATGGATGGCTCTCGTCTGGGAGAGGCCCCGTGTTTTGACAAGCTTCTGGGTTTGACCTTTACTCCTGATCTGGAATGGAACACGTACATCAAGTATGTTGCCAAGGTCGCTGGAAAGATGGTGGGATCCTTCTACCGCTCCAGAAGATATCACACTAGTGATGCAATTCTCTATCTATATAAAAGCCAAGTACGTCCAAGGATGGAATACTGTTGCCATATCTGGGCAGGAGCTGCTAAAAACAGCCTATCCTGCCTTGACAGAGTACAACCTAGACTTCGTGTCTTAGTGGGGGATGCCCTTTTCTCTACCCTGCAACCTCTCTCCCATAGAAGAGACTTTGCGAGCCTATCCTTGTTTTATCGTTATTTCCATGGCAGATGCTTGTTTGATCTCCAATCTCTGGTCCCCCATCGCCAATCTTTCACGATAAAACCCGTCTAGCTGAATCCACTGTGAAAAATATTTCCCCCACTCTTTATCTGTGCCTAAACCAAAACGTGGATTCCATGAATAAAGCTTCTTTCTTAGAAGTGCACGCCTTTGGAACTCTGTTCCGTCTGTCTGCTTCGCACCTTACTACCACTTGGATGTATTCAAGTCCAACGTTAACAAAGTCTTAATGAACTGTCCCCTTAAATAAACACTTCATCAAATCTCCACACTAACGTAATGTATTGCAATCATCCCTGGGTGGCTTCCGGGCCTTGATAAGTGGTGCCTACTGTGTAAAAAAATAAAAATTCCAAACGCAGATCGCCTCATGACGCCAAAAATGGTGACTTGACTTACTTATTAAATTAAACTATCTAACAATACGAAAAAAAATCCGAAGAACAAAAGATTGATATACCGTACAACAACAAACCACACAAAACCAAGCCAAACCAAATCTTCTTTATTGCATATTTAATGAGTTCATATGAGCATGACTTCTTCTATATTGACAAAGATTCAATAACAGACGACAATACTCACAGATATTTAAAAACATAGATACAATCCTATATAAACTGGCAGCTGACATGGTTGCGAGACATTTCTAACACGCATGTATATATATATGTATATATATATATATATATATATATATACATATATATATATATATATCAGTTTTTACTACACCTAGGAATAAGATAGATCACGGGATATCTACGTTTCCGGCTAAAAAAAGGATCCACAAACGAAGGGTTAAATCTAAGGTCGACTTGCCCTTTTTCCTGTAAGTGCTTGCTCATTGGCTGATAAGAACGGGAGCGGTGGAAACTATGAAGCTGATTGGCTTACTGAAAACTCAATAGAATGTTCGTATATAAAAAAACGCGAGATTACCACAACTGTTTCCATAAGGCTGACGAATCCTAGCGTGGATGAAACTCGGAATATTCTGAATATCTTTATTGCCATATATGTGTTTATAACTTACTAACTAATTCTACCTATGTATTGAGCACTGTTGTAGTAAATACTTAACGTTTACGCATAACATTATACTTTCGTATAGTCATTCATGTGATTAAATGATGTAGTCATATATATATGATGTAGTCATATTTATATATATATATATATGTAGTCATATATATATTAATATATATATATATATATATATATATATATATATATATATGGATGAAACATAATTAGACACTTATAAAAGACATTTACTTTGAATAGAATTTAAAGATAAATTAGAAAAATGAAAATGTCATGAAATTATAACATCATTTTTATTTACTTTGTTTGTGTTTCAGTACAAAATTTCGCTAATAAAGTAGCCTCATCAGGGTTTTAGGTCCAGTTTCTGTTTAATTTTTGACGCTTGCTTCCCCCTCCTTCGAAAAACAACTAAAAAAAACTACGGGTTCTGTTGGTGGTCAGAGTTGCCCCTTGACAATTCCGGAAAAAAAAAAGCTGCCATAGATGAAAATATATTTTGGCTTTTACTGGCGATTTGTCTTGGTTGGGCATGATTATATGCAGGTACTGTTTACATTTTAAAAAAGCATCAATGAAAGGAGAGCGTAATTCAGTATGAATTAATACAATTCGGAAAAAAATGGTTCAATAGAATAATCATTGAAAGTAAAAATTCAGTTTTAGGAGTTAGTTTTTCTCACTGTTCATGTCCTGTTTAGAATTATCCAAATCAGAGGCAGCAGCCCTATCTGTTGTTGCAGTTTCCGCGTCTTCTTCTTCTCACCAATTTAATATGGAAGAAGTAAATTCCCGTTTATGTCGTGTTATTACGGGTGAAATATTAGTCTTTTTTTTTCTTTAAGTTCACTTCCTTGAGTATTGCCATGCGAAGATAAGCGTTTCGATTAAATGTCCTAAATCGCCATGTAAAGAACGGAATACACACAATCAGCTTCCCTATCACAAAGCACGGCGGTCTGAATAGACATCCCTAATATCCGCATGTAAAGGTGGGATGTCGGAATAAACAATCAACTTTTGATTTTTCGTGGAGTGGAAAATTAATTCCGCCAACATTTTCCCGAATTAGTCCTCCGGATTCCCACCCGAAGACACTAAAAAGTAAATGTCGAGTAGCAAAACGCATGTATGAATCTGACAAACTTGAAATTCCAAAGCAAAATACATGTCGTTATATCGGTATAAGTACTTGCTCCCGAAATGCAAATACGAGTTTCTTAATCAGAAAATTCGAAAACCTCCATTATTAACCGAAATATAATTCTCAAGGCAGAAATAATGTACACATCTACCCTCACACATAAAAGTAAAAAAGCTCGTCAATATCGAGAATTTAGTAGATTATATTGCCGAAATATTTATTTAATAAGTTGTAATAGACTGCGCTGGTTTCAATAAAGTGTGTGTAAATAAAGTACACGATGCGTTATTATGTCTGAAAACCACAATCTATTACTAAAACAAATGTGCAAAGCAAGCTAGCGAGAGAGAGAGAGAATAAATGCCGTGAAGAAATGTAAGTAGTAAACGAGATGGAGAGAGAGAGAGATAGAGAGAGAGAGAGAAAACAAAGCCATCAACTCCCATATTTCCTCCTATAACAGAGAACATGGGAAAATATGTATATAGTATATTAGAGTTTGTTTAGCAAGCTAATACAATTACTCCAGAATATAAATATAGTAAAGGAAGAGTTAATCAAATAATACCAGCGAGACATTATTCATGTTTAAAACGGGAAATGAGAAATATTGTATTTTATATGTGCATTTTTGATCCAGTTACATAAAGTTGACACCTCATATATGTAAAAATTGCAGAAATAATTCCACTCATAAAAAGGGTGGTGGGACGATTTGATATTAAAAGGGAATAAGGCAGTTGTTTCGCTAAAGATTTTCGCAATAATGTTGATGGTGCTCGTGGATTAATGTTGTATTTTATTATAACAGCTTAATGTATCTAAAATGGAACTCTAGAGTAATATAGTATAGTATCTAATAGTCTAGGCATAATAACTTTGTATATAGCATGTATTGTCACAAAACCGAATACATTATATATATATATATATATATACATATATATATATATATATATATATATATATATATATATATATATATATAATCACAATGTCTCTGACGTCAACGTGGCGTATACTATGGTTAAATATGATATTCTAATTGGTACATATTTCATATTTATTAATACGTCTTATATAAATTTTTATATTGAATTCCATATATAGTAGTAATTTAAATAGTGTATATATTGATAAATATATATATGCACATATACGTATATATATATGTATGTATAATTATATATATGCATATATATATATATATATATATATATATATAAGCAATATTAAATGCTTCCTATGCACATTCAACATTTTCATAACAATTAATACAAACCATCGAAATTATCTGTATCAATCTGAATATTGTTTGTAATTTACGAAATCTCCATGGAAAAAAGCAATCATATTATAATTTTATACATTTATTGGAAGTTAAATATTATAAACACGAGATTTTTAACTTTATATATTGTTTTAAAATGTTTTCTATTGTGTGTTTGTTTTCTTTAACAATGCACACTTTCATCTTTCTTTCAAAAGGTTATAATACATATTTATATTAATTATGTTTGCGTTCAAATAAGTAGATATGCATTTATTTATAATCATATGAATTTTTATATATACCATTTATGAATTAAATACACCCCCTCACACACCCACACACACACACACACACACACACACATATATATATATATATATATATATATATATATATATATATATATATATATATAAGTAAAAACTTTCTTGTTATAGTATATAAAACAGGTTATTCAGCGCATTCTTTCCATCTGTTTTATTTTCATATTTTCTATAGTTAAATGCCCAAAACAGCGTATACTTAAAGGAAATGTAAGGATAAAGGTCACACAACTATACAAATATGTTATTTTTCAAAATGGATTTAAATTACACATAATGTTGTTAAATAGGAAAGTTATGAAAGTTAAATATTTTGCGAACTTTGGACAAGCAATTGGCATATATGTGTGTGTAAGGGTATGTAAGGGTGT